>NC_021164.2:49456406-49472895 GCF_000331145.2 Cicer arietinum | reverse complement strand
TACTAAATATGATGTTGCACGAGAGGATTTGTTTGAGAGGTAATAATCTGAGTTTGTTTGAGAACATTTGTTTGGGAGATAATAATGGGTGCGTTTGTTTTAATAAGAAATTTATTCTTTTAAACCAAAAATTATTTTTTAGGGTTTAAAGGGTGTTCTTTCATATTTTTTTTAAATTATTTTGTTAGAAAAATTATTTTTAATGTGAATAAGGCTTTTAAATAGGCTTACAGATCAGGCCATGATAGGCCGTAGGCCAGGCTCAGGCCGGAAAAAAAGCCTATCATAGGCCGTAGGCCAGGCTTAGGCCTCAAAAATTCATCGTAGGCCAGGCTCAGGCCTTTCAAAGCCTGGCATGGCCTGACCTATTCCCACCCCTAAGCCCAATTGATCTAGAAAATACTTACAATCATTAGCATGCTTTTCAATAAGTGACAAGCCATGAGTTATATAGTTATCCATTCCCTCCAATTAGTTATAACACTAACTAACTGTAACTGCCAAATCAGAACCAAAGGCAACAAGAAATCATAGGCGACTAAGAACTAGAGGCCATTAAGAACTAGAGACAACCAGAGACAACTAGAAACTAAAGACAACCAAGAACTAGAGCCAAACAGGACAAAAACTATCATATTGACTTAATACACAATTTAAGCTTTAACTAACTAATAAACACAATTGTGATCCTCTATGTTTTTAACCTTTTTTAGGAAAATAATAATTATGGCAAACTTACAAATCTACGCTAATGAAAATTAAACATACCACTTATTTTTATTTTTAGAATTATTTAATTGATTGAAAAAAATTGGAGTACTACATAGATTAATTATCTTAAAAGTATTTATCAAACTTACAAATCTACGCTAATGAAAATTTTATATTTTTAAATATTTTTAATTTATATATTTATCAAATTTTTAATAATTTTAATAATAATAATAGTATCAAATTTTTAATATATATATATATATATATATATATATCAATATTATTATTTTTTTATTTGTAAAAATATTTTAAGTATCTATTATATATATTTAAAATATACTCTGCTATATTTCGTCCACATGGGCAAATGTTTCCCACCTCAGCCAAAAAACTGACGTGTACATCTTTACAGAGAGTTTCCTCTATTCACAAATTCTAGCTTTTTCACAAATTCTATACACAGTCACTATCTTATACTATCTCATATTTAAATATTATTTCATAACGTCTACTCAAAATTTTCTAAATTAATTCCACGTTATTATTTCATAACGTTTATCCAACATCTTTCACATGACTTCCACATTATTTTAAAAAATCAATATGAAGTTTTATGTCTCAATTGTCAAATGATTATTGATATAGTAGTTATATCAATAATATATATTCAATTTTATCAATCTAATTTATAAAAGAGAAGTACCTAACAACAATATATATTGCTTTATATCAATAATATATATTCAATTTTATCAATCTAATTTATAGAACATAAGTAACCAACAATAATATATATTTAGCTTTATATAAGTGTTATTATTGTGTCTTCGAGAGAAAATTGTTTTAACGTATATTATTCTACTTCTTCAAACAATCTCTACGATTAGTGGCTTACAAGTTGCAACCCAATTATTTTTAAAGAAGTAGATATAGTTGAAAAATTCTTATTATTATTATTATTATTATTATTATTATTATTATTATTATTATTATTATTATTTAGTATCTAATATTATGTATAACTATTGATCTCATCTACAACATGAAAATATATTGACTACTCAAAAGAAAAAAGAAGACTCTCCATATTCAGCTTTATATTAGTGTTATTATTGTGTCTTCGGGAGAAAACTATTTACCATTTATAGATAAAAGAATAATGTTTAATATTTAAATAAAAAAATTATTTGTTGTTTTTTTACGGAGATGTTTTATGTTGTTAAATTTTTTAAAAATACTACCAATTTTGAAGTTTCTACATGTATTTTACTTCTACTCAACCGTACATATGAGTTGTTTGTGAAGATTCTCAAGTCATGTTGTATAGAAGTTTCATACTCAAAATATTGGAATTTAGATTTGTCATTTCTTTGACAAAATTAGAATGAAATGAATACCAAATGACAAAGTCATTTTTATATTTTTCTAAAAATATTTTGAAAATAAATTTTAATTTGACAACACAATAAAAGAGCATGACTAATTTGATTTTGCGGTAGATAATTACATATATATTAATATTTATTAAAACACTTTTAATATTTTTAACACTAAATATAATTTATGAATTTTGTTTATAGGATGATAATCACTATGGATTTTTAATACTAAATATATGAATTAGTTGCAATTACGTTCTACAAAATATTTTACATATCTCAAATGTGTGTTTGTCAATTCATATATAATAATTACTCAAATAAACTCACTTGAAAAAATACTCTACAAACAAAATGAATAAATTATATTATTTTTGAAATTTTAAAATCTTATTCACAATATTGCTAATATGTTAAAAGTCTATATATATTATACTATTTTTAAAATTTTAAATTTTTTTTCACAATACTACTAATACGTTAAAGTCTATATATTCCGTGCAACGCGCGAGTTATATTCTAGTTCTAACTAATCGCACGAGTAATATACTAAGTACATAATGTAAAATAAACTTTTTGAAAACCCACAAATAACACAAATACATCAAACAATTGAACAATAATACCCCCACCAAATCAGAAAACAGAATTAATCAACAAAACTAACAGGATAATTAAGTTTCCTTCCACCACTATAATAAAATCCAAGTTCCTAGCAAAATATATAGTGAAAGAAAAACGAAACAACATGAATCTTTTTATTTTCTACACTATTGCACATTATTGGAACAAAGTAAACTACATTATAATCAAATTCCAAGCTTTCACACAAATCCTGATTATCACAATTTTGCTGATGTGATCAATTCATACAAGTCCTCATAGAAGAACTTCTTGAAAAGTTGCATCAATTCAACCTGAAAATGCATGCACACAGTAACAGAAGCATCATCATCAGGACTCTTAATAATTATTGCCCTATCATATGAAGTCACATGCCCCATACTAAAGTAAATAGGCTTTCCCCACCCAAAATCTGCTTCATTTGTAGCAAAACCCATCCAACTTGTTATATGCAAATTAGGATACCCAACAAATGTAGGAGTTTTACCATCTCCACCTATAAACAAACGTCTTGCATCATCCAAATTTTCAAAACCTCTAATAACATCAATTTGTGACCTTATATACTCATTTTTTATCAACTCATTTCCTTCCCTTATCTTCTTTGCAGCATAACTCAATGGCTTTGATGTGATTTCTCCAATATACCCTCTTGCTTCTGTTTGAATCAAAGCATTCCCATAATAATTCTTAGGAAGATTTGGAACTATTCTGTTTCGGATTTGAACGTTGAACCGAACAACACTCAATTGATTCGCATTAAGCTCGCGAGCCTTTGAAGCACTTCTCCATATATGTGCACTAATTGCTTCAAATCTACTATAAGGTCTCGATTTCGATATCGATATCGACCCTTTTGAAATTTCACATTCATTAGCCTTTTTCTTCAACTTTTCAACTTCATCTCTTGTGAGTTTCAACAATTCAACTCTTGTTTTCTTCTTTCTTTCAATATTGTCATCAGATCTTCCAAGAATGAATGGTAGTGGCTTCAACTCTCTGTGTTCAAAACATGGTTTCAAAGGGGTGTGTGAAAATTTGAGAATTGTTCTATCTAAAAAAGGTAACTCATTAGCCTCTAGTGTTTCTCCCCTTGCTATTTTGGCCCATGAATTGATGAAGTTCCAACAACCAAGACCATCAGATAAAGAATGTGAGTAAGCAATTCCAATTGCAACAAAGTTTTCATCTTTGTTTTGGAATCTTGTGAGTTGAACAACAAACAAGGGAATCTCTTCAATGGGTTGGTTAAAATCGATTTTTGGAATAAGCTCTTTGATGGAGTCAAAAGATGAAAAATCACCAAAATCATGAATTGTTTGTGTGGTTTCAGCTTCAAGTAAAATGGCTCCTTTTGCATTGAGATTCAATTCTAATCGACCAAGTTTTGTGTAAGAATAACGACCAGCTATAGGATAATAAGGAACTAGAATTTTGCTAAGAGAGTTTTTCAATGTTTGTGTTAAGTTTTTTTGGTTTTCTTTTTTGGGTTTGTAAATGTAAATAAGTGTTGTGTGGAATGGACGAAAAATTTGATCTAAATCAGAGAGCCATAAACTACCATTTGGGGTTGATTCATTTGGAGTGATGGTGTAAGAAGCTTTAATTATTGCCATTTTTTGGTTCTATGATTTTCTCACTAGCCTTTGATGTGATTTATAGATTTTTTACTTCATGTTGCAACTTGTAATTATAAGTGTAAATCCAGGGAAACAAATGAGACTAAGAGGAATTCAAGTGAGGGGATATTGGAACCTATGTTGATTTCAATTATTATCCTCGGATCCGAATCTAAACCATACGATGATAACAATAGGATCATGAGTGGACATGTCTGAAATACAATACTATGCTTTTTAATCATTCATATTCAATAATTATGACTACTTTTGTAAAAACATGATGACATAAAAAAAAGTTCAATTATTTATCATAATTATGCTACCGAAGTAACCTTTTTTAATTTTTAGTTTTAAATAAAGTGTAAAACCATCAATGATTAACATGACATCTTAACTATATTGACACCTCAAGTTAATAGTTAATTATTTATCAATTGTAGTACTCTAAAATATTATTAAAAATAAAATAAAAGAAAATATAAAATATATGGGTTTGCATAATTAAAAAACTTATCAACAAAATTTTTAGGGATCATAAAACTTTGGTAAATGAAAAAGAAAATGTAGTAAACATTTACTGATATCAACAAAATCAATGTTCACGGAGACCAATCTTGTTTCTATTAAAAACATTAGAAATATTAGAAGAAAAAGCATCCCGTTAATGATTTGTTTACCAAGTGAAGTCTCAAATTAACAATTTGTCTATACATTGATTTTCTTTTCTAAAAATATGAGATATAGTAAAATTTATTCTTTGAATCATCTCAAGACAATCAAGCAATCTATTTCTAATGGACCAAATAGCAAGACTATTATTTCTAAAAGCTAACTTGTGAATCATATTCAATCTATAATCCAGGTGAGTTGAATACATACGCTAAGTATCATTAGAAAAAACATCAAAAATAAAAAGAAAAGTGTTTTAAGAAGTACTTTTTCGGTCCCATTTATTAAAAAAAAATATTTGATGATCATAAATATAAGTATAATCCAATTATTAATTTTTTTTATCTTAGTTAATGCTATTTTTTTCCAAAAACTATTCAATGAAACAAGTTTTCATACAAAATTTAATGGAATGAAAAAGTAATTTAAAAATTAGTATTTTATCTTTTAATATATTAAGAAAATTAAATGAGTTTAACCACTTGTTATGGTCTGAGAACACGAAATTGATCATCTCGGGATAATGATAAGTTGATGCTAACTCATGAACTTCTCGTTCGCTCCTGCTTTAATCCAAAAGCGGTAGGTATTTGTAAAAACATTTTGATGCAAAAATGAGGGGACATATGCAAAGGTGCTCTGATGCCAAAGTAAAGAAGAGTGATAACATAGTTTATTGTATTAGAGTTATGAGAAGTTTGTGTTACTTGATAGTAAACCCCTTATTTATAGTAGTTTTGATCCCCGAGTTACTAGGTAACTAAAGCCCTCTAATTGATCCTCTTATGCAAGTATTATCTTGATTTGAAAGTCGTTGCAACTCAATCACGATAAGGACTACTGAGAGTTTTCTTTAATGCAATAAGAAGTTGGTACTGATATAGTCGTTGTGATTAGTACTAACGATGTCCCATTAGACTCGGATAGTTAGTTCCTTTCAGAGTTCGATTCTTCAAGTTGGTGTAGATTGAGTCATTAAGTCGAATCCAAAGTTTAAAGTGGATTAGGACTGAATCTATTAACCTCAATTTGGACCTGTTTAGCCCATATTGGTACATCACTATTTTTAATTTATGTGTAATTAGTTAATTTAACTTACAATTAAAATCATAATGAGTTCTCCTATATATAATTCACCTGTGAGTTAAGACCCGTAAAAAATTGTTTTTATCTTTAAATGTGAAACACTATTATTATATTTTTTAAGTATCAAACTTATAAAACTCATTGAGTGTAACTCTTGATAGTCTCTTCATTCTATTTATTTGTCAATATTTATACTAAGAAGAAAATCAATGAATTTTGTTATTTATTATGAAATTATTAGTCTTTGTCTTATAAACACCCTTAACAATTTATCTCATTCTACTTACTTATCTTTCCCAATTCAATTCTTAATGGATTAAAATAATGAAGGTTACATTCAATACTTAGGTTGGTTTGCATTGACTAAACCTTCACCGCCTTCTTTTTGAGCAAAGAGCACTACCATTTCATCCTCAAACTCCTCTCGAGTAAAGAGTACAACCAACTCATACTCAAACAAGGAGACACTTATGTAATGCTCAATAAGTTTGGAGGCAAGAGCGTTTATTGAGTAGTCAACCAATTAGACTCAAGGGTCAAAGTTTGAATTTCCTTTTTGATTCTCTATATAATGTGAGTTCAATGTATCCATTTCTTTATCTATTTCATTCAAAATGAAATCTTATGAGTTTTATTATTCATCAAGCTCCAATTCTTATTTTTCTTATGAGATTAATCTTAATCCCTTTGATGTTGTGATGCCTAATATAGTATCACAAGTATATGGTTGTAGAGCTATAAATTTATTCTATGCATCGCCAACCGCGTCGATGAAGATCAATGTGACTATGATTCCTATTATGAGGATAAAATCTTTGTTTTTGAATGTGCACTCAACGAGAACAATAACTTCAAACTTGCTTAAGACAATTCAAACTTTATTTCGCTATGAGAAGCATTTACAATAGCTAGCGCTGCAAGAAACAAACAGAGTCATGAGAATTTGCAAAACCCATTCTTGAATTTGGAATTTTGGAGAACCGCCAATGTTGTTAGTTTGTTTAATTATTTTCTGTTTGAATAAGTCTTCTAATTAGTAGGAGCAATGACTAGTTAGACTTAGTATTAGCTGCTATTTTTCAGGAATTAGTTTTCCCTTATTCTTTGGAATTTCTGTTGTAAGTCATGGCTATATATATATAGCTAAGATGTGAAATAAAGAGCAAGTAAATTATTCTCACAAATTACAGATTTAAGCTTTACTATTCACATTTGGTATCAGAGCCTCTTCACAGGGGCCTGAGTTTTGTGAGAGATAGAGACTGCAGTTTCTAACAAAGTGAGAAAGAGAGATAAAGATGACAAGTGAAAAAGACAATTTCGTCATCATCCCCAAGTTTGATGGTGATTATGAGCATTGGAGCATGCTCATGGAGAATATGATCAGATCTAAAGAATGGTGGCACCTGATTGAAACTGGCTATGTTGAGCCAGCTCGAGGAGAGGTTCTCAATGGAGCACAGAGACAAGCACTAGCAGACCTTAAGCTTACTGAACTTAAGGTCAAGAATTATTTATTCCAAGCTATAGATAAATCAATTCTGAAAACCATAATTCGGAAGAATACATCTAAGCAGCTGTGGGATTCTCTCAAAATCAAGTATCAGGGAAGTGAGCGTGTTCAAAGGGCGCAACTGCAACGCCTTAGAAGAGATTTTGAGATATTAGAGATGAAGGAGAATGAGACTATCACATAGTATTTTTCGAAGGTACTCTTGGTGGCAACAGAGATGAGAAACATGGGAGAAGACATGCAAGACAATAAGATAGTAGAGAAAATATTGCGCACTCTTTCAGAAAAATTCACCTACGTGGTATGCTCGATCGAAGAGTCAAAAGACATTAGCAGCCTATCTTTTGATTCGCTACAAAGTTCTCTACGGTGTCACGAACAAAAAATCAACAAACACCAGACCAAAGGTTCCACCAGCGAGGAACATGTCTTGAAGATATCATCAGAAGAAGGAAGATTTAGTGAGACACGAGGAATAGGCAGGGGTGCATTCCGAGGACGAGGCAAAGGTCGTGGAAGAGTTGGAATTAACAAATCTCTAATTGAATGTTACAAATGTCAGAAGCTGGGGCATTTTCAATTTGAATGTCCTAGCTGGGAGAAGAAAGCAAACTATGTGGAGTTAGGCGAAGAAGAAGAACTCCTTCTTATGGCTCACGTAGAGATGTAAGGAGCGAAAGTAGAAGACTTGTGGTTTCTTGACAGTGGTTGCAGCAACCACATGACAGGGGTAAGAAAATGGTTTTCTGAGTTAGATGAGACATACAAACATTCTGTGAAGCTCGGAAACAATGCAAGGGTGGTGGTTCATGGAAAAGGGTTGTATAAAGATCAAGATTGATGGGTTGGTTCAAGTGGTCAGACACGTATATTACGTTCCAGACCTTAGCAACAATTTGTTAAGCGTCAGTCAACTACAAGAGAGAGGCTTGGCAGTATTAATACAAGATAATACTTGCAAAGTTTTTCATCCAACAAGAGGACCCATCATAGAGACCAAGATGAGTGCAAACAGAATGTTCACAGTTGTTGCACAAATAACAGAGACAAGCTCTTGTTTCCAAGCTACCACATATGATGAAGCATACATGTGGCATTGCAGATTTGGGCATCTAAGTTATAACAACTTAAAGATGTTAAGTTCCAAGGAGATGGTTCTTGGACTACCACAAATTGGGACACCGACTAAAGTATGTGAAAGCTGCCTTGTTGGAAAACAGAAGAGAGAGAGTTTTCCGAAATAAAGCAAGTGGAGAGCGACGAAAAATCTGCAGTTGGTGCACGCAGACATTTGTGGTCCAATTAATCCTATGTCAAACACTAATAAGAGGTATTTCTTGAGTTTTATTGATGATTACATTAGGAAAATGTGGAGCTTTCTCATTGCAAAAAAATATGAAGCCTTCAACTCCTTCAAAGTATTCAAAGCAAGTGTTGAGAAAGAAGTTGAATTTCCGGTTTGCTGCCTAAGAACGGACATAGGAGGAGAATTCAACTCAGATGAATTTATCGAATTTTGCAAAGAACACGACATCAAAAGGCAACTAACGGCTGCCTATACTCCTCAACAAAACGGAGTAGTGGAAAGGAGGAATCAAACAGTCATGAATCTGGTACAAAGCATACTATCAGAAAAGAAGACGCCAAAGAAGTTCTGGGCTGAAGGTGTTAAATGGATCACATATGTCTTGAATCGCAGTCCCACATCAGCATTACAAGAGCAAACACCAGAAGAAGCTTGGAGTGGCGTCAAGCCTGATGTGAAACCCTTTAAAATATTTGGTTGCGTTGGACACGTACACATTCCACAAGCAAACAGAACCAAACTTGATGATAAGAGCTGTCAGACCATCTTTCTTGGTGTCAGCGATGAATCCAAGGCCTATAGAATGTACAATCCCAACACTCAGAAGATTATGATAAGCAGAGACGTCGTTTTCGAAGAGAATAAAATTTGGGATTGGGGAAGGAATGGAAGTGAAGATATCAACAGGAATGGAATTGAAGACAGCAACACAAACTCTAATGTTCTCACTTGGAAAAATGAAGTTGGAGAGGAAGAAGGTGGAGTTGTTGAAGAAGAAACAACAAATATTGATGGAGACAATACTAATGGAGAGGCTGAAATTGTTGAACAAGAAGTAATAAATTCGGGACCGAGTAACTCATCCAACAACTCACAAGAGAGACCAAGAAGAACACAAAGAGCACATGCGTATTTGCAAGATTATGTCACATGGCAAGAGCTCTCAGATGAAGAGGTATATGCATTAATCTTGGAAGGACAAGTCCTTCAAGCCTTTACCTCAGAGGAAGACCCATTGAGCTACGAAGAAGCTTCAAAATAAAGGAAATGGAGGAAAGCAATGCAGCAAGAGATTGAATCAATTGAGAGAAACAACACTTGGGAATTGATACAACTACCTGAAGGAATGAAAACTATTGGTGTTAAGTGGGTTTTCAAGACCAAGTTAAATGAACTTGGAGTGGTGGAGAAATACAAAGCGAGACTAGTGGCCAAAGGGTATGCACAAAAGTATGGAGTTGATTACACAGAGGTATATGCTCCAGTGGCAAGATGGGACACAATCAGAATGATTGTGGCAACTGCAGCTCAGAGAAACTGGACTATTTATCAGCTTGACGTAAAAAGCGCATTCTTACATGGTGAGTTAAATGAGCTGATATTTGTTGATCAACCTCAAGGTTTCATAAAAAATGGAGATGAAGGAAAAGTATACAAGTTAAGGAAAGCTCTCTATGGGTTAAAACAAGCTCCAAGATCTTGGTTCAACAAGTTCGAAAGATACTTCATCGAAGAGGGATTTCAGAAGTGTGTATCTGAACACACGATGTTCATAAAGTCTGAAACTGAAGGTAATATTTTGATTGTGAGTCTTTATGTGGATGATTTAATATTCACAGGGAATTATGAAAGTATGTTTCTGAATTTCAAAGAATCGATGAGGAGAAACTTTGATATGACTGATCTCGGGAAAATGAGATATTTTCTCGGAGTTGAAGTATTGCAGAAGGAGGAAGGGATTTATATCTGTCAAAGGAAGTTTGCTAAAGAAATTCTAGAAAGATTCGGCATGAGTAACAACAATGGAGTCAAGAATCCGATAGTTCCAGGAGTTAAGCTCTCAAAGAAGGGAGGAGTTGAAGTCGATCCTACACTCTACAAGCAAATGATAGAGAGTTTGATGTATCTCACTGTCACACGACCTGACTTGATGTTTGTGGCATGTCTTGCTAGTAGATACATGTCTGCCCCAACAGATCTTCATTTTCAGGTGTTGAAGAGGGTGTTTAGATATATCAGAAGCACAACAGAGTTTGGGATTCAATACCAACGAGGAGGAGATGATACATTACTATCATATACTGATAGTGATTATGCTGGTGACATAGATGATCATAAGAGTATATCAGGATACGTCTTCTCATTAAGTGGAGGAGCTGTTTCGTGGAGTTCAAAGAAACAACCTATTGTAGCACTTTCTACCACAAAGGCAGAATATATAGCTGCTGTTTCGTGTGCAACTCAGGGAATTTGGATGAAGAGAATACTTGAAAAGCTTGGAAGCAAACAAGGAGATTGTATTTTTGTTAGGTGTGATAACAGTTCAACCATTCAGCTGTCAAAGAATCCAGTACTACATGGACGTAGTAAACATATTGAGTTACGTTTTCATTATCTAAGAGATCTGACTGAGGAAGGAAGAGTGAAGTTGGTGCATTGCGGTTCTCAAGACCAAATGGCAGATATCATGACTAAGCCCTTGAAGCTTGAGTCATTCACGAAGCTGAGACAGATGTTGGGGGTGATAGTAGTTCCTTTGTAAACTGCTTTGCTCTTAGCATGCAGTTTAGGGAAGGATTTGTTAGTTTGTTTAATTATTTTCTGTTTGAATAAGTCTTCTAATTAGTAGGAGCAACGACTAGTTAGACTTAGTACTAGCTGCTATTTTTCAGGAATTAGTTTTCCCTTATTCTTAGGAATTTCTGTTATAAGTCATGGCTATATATATAGCTAAGATGTGAAATAAAGAGCAAGTAAATTATTCTCACAAATTACAGATTTTAGCTTTACTCTTCACAAATGTGATATCATTTTTGGCAGCATTGACTGGAAATTTCGGAATACGGCTCAGGGAAACGAAGAACTTACAAACAGATAGCATATTTGTGTAGAAGATTCGCAAGTAATTCAATTTTGCCACCACTTTGTCATCGTTAGATAAGAAGAACAAGCCATGCATCTCTTGATTTTTCCAATGGATGCAAAATGTAACATCCATTTCATTACCTTAGAAATATTTATAAGATTTAAGTATTAATTAAAATTTCTAGAATTTTAGTAATTATTAATGTTATATTTTTAGTAATATTAAATTAGGATCAAGAGTAAAATAGACAAATAACAGCATGAACAAGTCTAAGTTGCAAAGAGAAGACATGTCACATTTGTTTTTCTCCTTCTCCTTCACTTGCAGGTACTAACTCATCTTCCCTTCAATATTCTTTCACTTCAAGTTACACACTCTTACAAACATTTTGAAAATACTAATACCTAGTTACTATTCATAGTCTTCTCCATTCATCTATTTTCCTCTTCTTCCCAAATTTATTCAAAGACAACAACCATCTAAAGTCTTTTACCCTCAATCCAACCCCTTGCATGTCCCTTTCTTCCTCTCCAAAACCCATTAATCAACCAAAGCAGTACTAAAGGAAGATAAGAAGCAAATTGGAAAATCTCCGAATATGAAACAAGCATCTTCCATAAAACCCAGCTCAGATTGAAGGAGATTATTATTAACAAACTATGATTTATGTTACCTAAACTTATTTTAGCATGAGGGTTATCGGAGTTTATTCAATGAAATCCATTACTTCTTTTTATAAATGATTTTGGGGATTTTACGGGTTAGAAGAACGTAGATGTGTGAGAGAAATGAATTTTTTTGCATATATATGTTTTGAATCTGCACCCAAATGATTTTAAATTGCAATGCATATCGTTTTTTTGCTTGTTGCTTGATTGTTGTGTTAGTAATTTAAAAACCTTGTCACTGCCTTAGAAATATTTATAAGATTTAAGTATTAATTAGAATTTTAGTAATTATAAATGTTTTGTTTTTACTAATATTTAATTAGGAATAAGAATAAAATAGGAAAGTAATAGCATGAACAAGTCCAAGTGGCAAAGAGAAGACATGCCACCTGCATGTCACCTTTACTTTCTCCTTCTCCTTCACTTGCTAGTACTAACCCATCTTCCTTTCAATCTTTTTTAACTTCTAGTTACACACTCTAAAAATATTATGAAAATACCAATACCTATTACTATTCATCGTCTTCTCTGTTCATCAATTTTCCTTTTCTTCCCAAATTTATTCAAAGACAACAACAATCTAAAGCCCTTTACTCTCCACCCTAAAAGTGCAGACATGAGAAATGGGGTTGGATTGTGTTTGACTTAGTTAATAATTTTTGCATTATTGGATTAAACTGGTTCAAACATGATGATTTACTTGGAGTAGAAGTAAAAACAAAACTAAGAAGTGCATGATTAAAGTGACACGAGTAATTTATCCTAGTTCACCACTAACTTGGTTACATTCAGTCCCTTCATTCAAAAGAATTTAATCCACTAATTCAATAACTTGATTTACAAAGCACATGACCCTCCAAGCCAATCTTCTCAAATATCTGACAAACCCAAACTTTTCAAGAACATACGCATCTTCACTTTACCAGCCAAATCTTCTTCACACAGTCTGACAACTCCAGATTGTTGAAGGCACACTAACACCACTATCGGGTTTGAATACAAAGGTTTGAAAATATTTCTCATTTGAACATATTTTTATCTTTTTGATCTCTAACATGAATTTGGAATTTTAAGCTTGAGTTCTTCTACTCTTTAATGATTTTTTGATGATTTTCTTCTTTAATACTTGTTTAGTACTTGATAACAGCTTCAATTTAGTACTTGTTTAATTCCAAATTTTATCTTCATTCCTAGATTGGTCAAATTTGATCTTATTCAAAAAAAAATTGAACAAGACGTTTTTTGATAATATGTTCTTTAGTCAATTCTTTGTTTCTAAATCGAATCTGAGCAGTTCTTCTAGATTGATTATGTTCGTATTTTGTTCCAATTCAGTTTGTAAATTCTTCAGATTGATTATGTTTGTATTTTGTTCAGATGAAGTTTGTAAATTCTTCAGATTGATACTATGTAGATTGAGTTCGTAAATTCTTCAAGTTGATACTATTTGTATTTTGTTAAGATTGCTTTTGCAAATTCTTCATATGAAACTTCCTTCCTATTGCTTGCTTTGATCTAAGTGGGAACATAATGTTGGACCGATTCTTGAACTTTCACAAGTAGGAATATGATCAAGTCCAATTCAGTATTTTGTACTTTGTCAAAATCTGAATCATATATTTGCAAATAATAAGTGTATCTTCTTGTAAACAGTTCTTGATCATATCTTCTTGTAGATAATTCATATCTTATTGTAATAAATCTTGATCAAATCTTTTTGTAAATAATTCATATCTTCTTGTGATAAATATTGATCAAATCTTCTTGTAAACATCTCTGCAAATATCTTGAATCATATCTTTACAAATAATAAATGTATCTTCTTGTAAAAAAAAATTCTTGATCATGTCTTTTTGTAAATAATTCATATATTCTTGTGATGAATCTTGATCAAATCTTCTTGTATATAATTTATATCTTCTTGTGATAAATATTGATCAAACCTTCTTGCAAATAATTCATATCTTCTTCTAGATAAATCTTAATCAAATCTTCTTGTAAATAATTCATTTCTTCTTGTGATAAACATTGATCAAATCTTCTTGTAAGTAATTCATATCTTCTTGTTGATAAAATGTTGATCATATTTTCTTCAAGTCTTGACCATATCTTCTTTTCAACTTGGTCAAACATTTTCTTAAATTATAAATCTGAATCAAATCATATTTTAGATTGTCTTCAAAAACATGAATCTTCTTTCATACTATGTGAAGTCAAATATATTGTTCTCAAAAAATATTTTCATTTATAAAACCAACTTGGTTCCAATAAATCCAACCTCTTGCATGTCCCTTTCTTCATCTGCAAAACCCATTAATCAACCAAAACAGTACAAAAGGAAGATAAGAAGCAGAGCATAAAAGGCAGAGAACAAAAAGTTGACAAGGAAAACATCTTCCACAAACCTAGCTTGGACTGAAGGTGTAACACCCTTGATTTTTTAATCCAAAGCATTACTTAAAATACTTATTGCTTAGAAAAATTTACGACAAATTTTTTTAGTAAGAATACTTAACATTTATTCATTTAAATAATTAGTAACGACCATGTTTATTTAATATTATTAAGAAAATGTTTATTCAAAGTTAAAACAAGTAAACGCAATTATTCCTAACGGAAGGGAACTCACTTCCGTATTTTTAAAATTCTAGTGCACTTAAAAAGTTAGTGACAAAAGATTAAAAATAAACTTCGAAATATCGCGTCAATTCTATTATTAAAATATTCTCTTGAAAAATCCATTTTTATCCCCATTCGCCACATATCAATACTCTTGAATCTCCTCGGACTCATTAATACCTAAAATGTTGTTGTAAGGATCATTTTTTTCCATCATCCACGTCAAACCAAAGCTAAATATATATAAAAATGGCACAAAATATTTAAATGTAAAACTTCCAATTTAAAAGAAAAAAATGCAAATCGATAAATTGTATAACATTAACATATGCACTTATGCGTAATTTACGCTTCTAAAACTTTATGATCTAGATATAAACCTGCCACTAAGACAACTTCCACACAGAAAGATCACTCACACCAATTGGAAAAAAAAAATTGCAACTAAGGCAACTCCCACGAAGATGCATATGTAATGACACAATAATATATTATCAATGAGATGTATTTCCACACAGCTGACTAAGAATCATGTCATATGCATTCAAAATCATTTTTTAAAATCATCATCTTATTCACATATCACTAAGATCACATACCACACATTCATACCATGAGTATCACATATTCATAGATAAATAATCATAAATTTATAACTTTCACCATATACACATAAAAATCGAAACTTTATCACGTATAACATAAAAATTCATACTTTGCTTCTTATTTGTCATAAAAATTAAAATTTTATCATATATAACATAAAAATTCATACTTTACTTTATATTCGTTATAAAAATTAAAACTTTATCACATATAACATAAAAATTCACACTTTGCTTCTTACAAAAATCATATATTACATATCGAACTTAACGTAAATGATTTAGGTTTTATTATTTTAATTCATTAGTTTAAATTTATTCCTTTCAAAAGGCAAGCAATCAGAAATATTAATTTCATGTCATCCAACCAGCGGTCTACCTATAATTTGTGTGGAGAAAAACCTTACCTTGATGCTTTTCATCCTAGCATAAAGCTCTAAGCCCCACAAAGTTGTTCATAAGGAAAAAGAAGTTCCAAGCTTTTAAGTCACGAAGAAGATGAGGTGTGAAGGTGATGGTGGCTAAGGTTTCAGTAGTCCTTTTTTTTTTACAGAATCTTGTCTGGGCTTGTAAATTAGGGTTTGTAATGGTGGCTAGGGTTTTGGTATTCCTTTCTGCTTATTATTAGTGAATATAGAAATATTGTGGACTTTAAGGAAAATTTAAAGTGAAGGTTATTGGGTAGATAGTTTTGGGCCTAAATAAAGAATAGGAGGGGAGAAACTATTTTTTTTTGTTAGCCTTGATCATAAAAAAAAAAAACCAAGCCACAAACCCATAGCCTAAATTTGAGAATTGTATCATGCACCCCCCTACCC
>NC_021164.2:49436233-49455706 GCF_000331145.2 Cicer arietinum | reverse complement strand
CCCCATTTTTTTCTAATTACCATTTTACCGTTTTTATTTTATATAAAATCATGAAGAAAAGAAAATTACCACTCTCTTTTCTCACCCCCCCACTTTCAAAACATGCAAAAAATTTCTCAATATTCGAAAGTTTCAAACTGTCAAAATAATTAAAAGTGAATTTTATGATCTATTCGGAACTTTTGTTAAATTAGAAACTTTCGAAATATAATTTTACAGAAATAATTACCAATTTCAAAACTTTCGATGAATATGAAAGTTCCGAAATTAACATTTCCAGAAAGTTTTGAAGAATTTGAAACTTCCGAAATACATACCATTCAAAACTTTCGTTGAATCTGAAAGTTCCGAAATGAAAATTTTCAGAAAACGTCGAAAGTTTGGATGAATGTGAAACTTCCAAAACACATGTTTATCGAAAATTTCAAACATTCGAAGTAAGTCAGTTTCGAAAGTTTCAAAAAATTCCAAACTTTCGAAATTTTCAATTCATTTTTAGAAAATTCGAAAGTTTCGAAATGTTATTTTCGAGATCATCTGAAACTTTCAAAACTTTAGATAAATTTGAAAGTGGGGGGTGCACGGTACAAAACCCCCTAAATTTCTATTCATTTATATGGGTTGGGTCATACCAAGCCACAAACCCTTAACCTAAATTCTTCTTGCACTAAAGATTAAAAAAAAAATCTACATATATAGAACTCCTCCATTGATTAAATAATTATTACTAACAACTTTATCAACTACAATAAGTTGAGCAAGACAAATAATTATCACACATAAGTTAATATTGAAAAAAAATATTGATAAGTCCTAATTATTTTAAATACTAAATTTAGAGGATGTTACAAAAGGGGATTATTATTAACAAACTGTGAGTTTTGTTATATTAACTTATTTTAGCATAAGGGTTATGGCAGTTTACTCACTAAAATCATTTTCTTCGTGTCAGAAATTATTTTGGGGATTTTATGGGTTAGAAAAACTTAGATGTGTGGGAGAAATGAAATTCTTAGCATATAGGTGTTATGAAACTACACCCAAATGATTTTAAATTGTAATGCATGTTGTTTGTTTGCTTGTTGCTTGATTGATGTGTTATTAATTCAGGAAATCTCATAAATTTGAGAAAAAAATTTTCGATTTGAAGTGCAAATCTCATTACTGAAGGTAAATGCACACGCCTTAGACGTTTTTCCCTTTGCCTTTGCAACTTTGCCTCTGGGTGTTATTTTTATAACTTAGACTTTTGCCTATGGTAAATTCCCCTTTTATTTTACCTATGGTAATTCTTACCTTACGCTTGCCTCCAATAATCCTCCTATATTCTTATCCCTCTGATGATGTTTTCTAAGTGTTTTGCTTCTAATGGTTGTATCTCTTTCTGCCTCTGATTTGTCGTTTTAAAATTCTAAGTGTTTTGCCTTTGATGGTTGTATCTGAAGTAACAATGTCAATTTATAAGAAAGGGGGGTTTGAATTGTAAATGCACCTTTTAAAAATTCCTGTTAAAAACTTAAGAAAATAACTCAAGATTGACCTTGGTTGTGAAAACAGAAAACGGAGAACGTTCTTGGTTTTAACCAGAAAACGGAGAACGCTCTTGGTTAGTTAAAAATAGTAATTCAATTTATGTAATTAACTTGATAATCAATCAAATTGAAAGTAAATAGATAAGGGAAGAGATACCACACAACGATATATCCTGGTTCACCCAACTCGGGTTACGTCCAGTCCTCACAACCGTGAGATTTTCCACTAAGTGTTTAAAACAAAGAACCTTATTGGTTTTACAGCACCTAGTTCAGATCAACCTTGATCTGTTTCAATCTCTATTACTTTCCACCCATAAAGTAACAACAGTACCTATCTAACCTTGATAGGATGTAATCTTAAACAAACTCTTATAGTTTGAGTTTTTACAATTGGATTGTTTTTTGTCAGAATGTGAGATTTCTCAACTCTTGTTTGAGAATAGATTCTTTACAAAGGATCTAATGATAATTGCCTTGATTCTGGATATTGGCCTTCTATTTATAGGTTGTAGAGGCACTGAATGAAGGTACAAAAGAGTTGTTGGAGAGACTCTGCTTTTTGACTGAAACATTATTTCAGAATAAAAATAATCCTTCTTTGAAATAGCTTTTTGACTTTATTGGTTTAGCATTTAAAGCAGTTATGTCCTTTTTTAGAAAGTACTCTTGATGTTTCTTCATTGATTTTGGATGGTACATTCTCTGTCTTTAGTGTAGCTAGAGAAGTTTGGAGAGGAATTACAGACTATTTTAGAGGAGATGCAGTGCTAATTAGAAAGTTCAGAGTTTTTTATTTGTTAATGTTGTGTTTTTAGTAATATTAAATTAGGAGCAAGGGTAGAATAAGGAAGTAGTAGCATTAACAAGTCCAAGTGGGTAAAAGAGTGTTTGCCATCTTTACTTCTCTCTCTTTCACCTTCACTCACGTGCACAAACCTACCTTCCACCTTCAGTTTTCTTTCATTTTTTCAGTCATACACTCTAAAAACATTCAACAAACACCAACATTGTTACTGTTCATGGTCTTCACTAAACCTCTATTCTTCCTCATTTTCCAAATTCTCTAACACGAAAAGTTCACTAATATTTCCCAAAACTACCCAACAACCTTGCATGCGGGAATCTGCCTCCTCATCTTTGCAAATCAACTCAAATCAATGAAGCAAGGAAACCATCTGCAAGAGGAGCTCAAAGCTGCTTTGAACCAGAATCGTCCTCTTATTTAGAGCTATTTTCGCGAGTTATATTACATTAACTTATTTTTAGTACAGGGGTTATGGGGGTAATTATTCATTAAAATTCTTTATTTCTTGTCAGAAATTATTTTTGTGGATTTTACGAGTTAAAATAGCTTAGATGTATGAGAGAAATAAAATCTTTAGCATATAGGTCTTTTGAATCTGCACCCAATAATTTGAATTGACATGCATGTGGTTTTTTTGTTTGTTGCTTGATTTATGTGTTAGTGATTTAAGAAATCCTAGAATTTTGGGATTTAAATTCACATGAAAGGTGTGAATCCTGCCCTAAAGGTAAATACACATGTTTGGATGTTTTCCACTCTCGCCAATGTGTTTTGTCTTTGATGCTTGCATCCATTCTTGCCTCTAATTGCTCGTTCTAAAAATTCTAAGTGGTTTTGCCTCTATTGGTTATCTTCATGTTGCTTGTGGTAGTTCTCTTTATGTTGTCTCTGGTGGATCTTGTTCTAAAATTCTAAGTGTTTTTCCCTCTGATGGTTCTTTTTCTAAAAATTCTAAGTGTTTTTTCCTCTAGTTGTTCTCGTTCTATAAAATTCTAAGTGTTTCTATCTCTGATGATTCTCGTTCTAAAAATTCTAAGCGTTTCTGCCTCTCATTCTAAAAATTCTAAGTGTTTCTGCCTCTCGTGGTTCTCATTTTAAAAATTCTAAGTGTTTCTGCCTCCAGTGATTCTCGTTCTAAAAATTCTAAGTGCTTCTACCTCTAGTGGTTCTCGTTCTAAAAATTCTACGTATTTTTGCCTCAAGTGGTTCTTATTCTAAAAACTCTAAGCGTTTATGCCTCTGGTGGTTCTCTTCAAGTTGCCTCTGTGGTCGTTATTAAAATTCTAAGTATTTATGCCACTTATCAGATATCTTATTCTCTTATTCCTCGGATGTTCCTTCTTCCTCTGACGTTCCTTCTTTCTTTAACATTGTTTCTTCATCTGACATTGATTCTTTTTCTTTTCTTCCTATGATGTTGTTTCTTCTTTTATTCCTCTATTGATGCTCTTTCTCTTTTTCCTCTAACGTTGTTTTTTTTTTCTCTTCTTCCCCTTACTCTAATAATAGTTGACATTCCTCTAACTCTAATCACTATTCATATTCCTATGACATTAATCATTGTTCATATTCCTCTAACTCTAATCAATGTTCAACACCCTCTGAATGCATATCCTCTAATACATCCCCTTGGTGTGTATCCTCTAATACATCATTTGGACGTTTATCCTCTTGTACATCATTTGGACGCTTATCCTATTATATATCCTCTAGGCGCGTATCCTTCGTAAACCGTCTGATACATCCTCTAGACGGGTATCCTCTGATACATGAGTTATGTCGCTGGCTAAGTTTCCTCTAGTCCAACTATGATTAGGGACTTAGAATTTAATTTCCACTTGACTTTCAATATATTGTTGAGTTGTTATGAGTATTAGGGAGTGGTAATACATTTCAAACCCATGGTACCAAGGCAGCGCATACATAGAATTCACAATGGCATTATGTTATCATTAATAAGATCATGCATGAGATTTTTTTTTAAATATCCTACTTTTTTTACCAAAATGCCACACAAAGAAAAAATATTACGCGAGTACCCTACTTTTTCAAATCAATAGGAGGTCGTTGACTCGTGAAGCAACCACCTGAAGGCCATTTTTTTAATTTGAAATAGGAGGTCGCTGGCCTTGTGTGCGATCTGCTACTAGCTCTTTGAACGAGTTAAGGTTCTTTCGGTTCATCCTGATTTTGATCATTATCCTCAATGTAAGTTGTAGGTGGATTAGAACCACTACCACCTGCTTCCATAAAATTTTGAGACTTGGGATTATACATGAAATCAAACATAGCATAAGCCGTTTTAAGAGTTGTGCATTGAGTGCCAAACAAATTATAGAAAAGCCCACGTTATGTTAGATAACCAGGGGTTGGTATTTCTAGCACCAACAGAACGTAATACTGAGTCAGTAGTGGATCATAACATGGAACTTCAGTAGGGACATGTAAGTGAGGGGATGATAAAGACAGTTCTGCTATGTTTTGTTGTTGTGGGGTTGATTGGGAAGTCAACTGCACATGAGGATATGACGACAGTTGTAAACGTGGATCACAGAGATATTGTTTGACAAATATAAATAATTTGGTGCGTTGTCTAAACCAAATCATATATTTTGTGCTATGACATAAAACACCTTCTACAATTTTACCTTGCAACACGTAATTCTGACGCTCGTTCCAATGTTTAATTTCTTTCCAACAAATCCAGTTCCAATTATCATCAATCCCATGCCTCATGGTACATTTTCTTGTCCTCTGGTGGTTGTGGTATTTGTTGATGGAAACCGAACTGAAGTGTGACTCTATCTATATGATGTTTTTCAACAATATGATAACAATGCAGATAGGTACATGCAGTTCAAGTGACCATCTATTCTTCGAAACTTCATGTTGGAACCCGAGATAAGATCTCTAGTAAGACTGATATGTAAAAAATAAGCTAAAGTAATTATAATAAGTATTAAAAAAAAATATATATAAAAAGTTCAAATAAATGTGAATGAATATATTATTTCCTCAACCATCATGTGATCAATTTTTTTTCGGTATCATTCTACGTCGTTATGAAGAACTTTACCGAAATTTACGCCACCAGAATTAAATCTGTCAAATATATCGAAAATAAAAAATATAATAAAATTAGTAATATGATAAGCAGTTGGTTTTTTTTTTTTTTTTTTAAAAAAAAAGAATATAAAAATTAGAAAAAAAATAATATAAAAATAATATAGTTACCTTTGTGTGAGAGGAAATATCCATGCATTAGGAGATTCTAGAGCGACACAAGACAAACGATGCCATACCTAGTTTTGCAACAACAATGCACATCCTCTCATTGATATTACATCAGGTTCCGTTGCAAGACATAGTTCTCTATAAAGTGTAGCTAAAACTACTGAACCCCAACTATATCGAGATGTTTTATATAAATCTCCTAATAGTGAATGATATTTTAAATGTACACGGTTTTTGAATTTATAAACATCAATAACTCTCCGATCATACGTATAATATATACTTGATATGATACTTGTTTTTCTAATACAGATGCATTTTCACCAAAATTGTGAAACGTATTATTGAGGATAATAAACAAAATTAGGAAGAAACTCAACTTGTTCAAAGAGCTAGATGAGTTCGACGACATCCTAGATGTGGAACTGGAAGTCATTTAGGTGGACATCATTAATATAAATTTGATGTTTTTTTTTCTTCTCAAATGTGATGTTTTTTTTTCCGTTAATTTAATGTATTTGGTTTCCTTTTCATGTTATTAATATAATTTTTTTAAATTATTATTATTATTATTATTATTATTATTATTATTATTATTGTTATTTAGTGTTTTTTCTCCTCCATTTTAATGTTTTTTTTTAAAATTTATAGTATAATCTACTATTTTTAATTATAATTATAATTATTTATTATTATTATTATTATTATTATTATTACTATTATTTATGTATTTTATTTTAGGTCATTATTAATATTTTTAATTTTTAAATAATTTAGTTATTTTTAATTTATTAAATAAATCTTAACAATTGTTAAAATGAGAGAAAAAAACCAAATGCTAGTAGGAGGTCACAACGACCTCCTGTTACGAATTAAAAAAATGGCCTTCAGCTCGAGCCAACGACTTCATATTGAGTTGAAAAAGTAGGGCAATCGCGTAATAGTTTTTTGTTGTGTGGCATTTTGGTTTTAAAAAAAAAAGTAGGATATTTAAAATAAAAAAAAATTAAAAAAAATCCTCATGCAAGACCTTGTTCACGGTGGGACATTTAGGATTGTTCCAGGCATGTAACAACAAGTAGAGGAGAACAATCAAGATGTTGGCTAGGGTTTGGTCAGACCATCTTTACCAATCAAGACTCATTATCTTGGTGACCCACATCAAGATATTGGGCGACTTTTCTTTATTTACAAAGAAAAGATTTGGGTCATGCATAGTTTAAGAATCATAATTTCATGTTCTTATATATATCTATGAAAAAAATAGAGGAACTTGAGACGGATTTAGCATTAGAGGAATCATTTTTTATTGGCTAGAATTTTAATTTAATGTTTTTTTATTTACGTTATAATCAAACATTTGCAATTCATTTTCAAATGTAATAACTTATGAATTTGTTGAATAAATTGTTATTGTAGTTTTCAATCGAGTTAGTGATTCTAATTTTTTATTCGTTATTATTTGCTTCTGTTTTTATTAAGGTGTTTGGATCCAATTGTCAACTTCTAGATAATTGGTATTGAGTCTTCCACACTTATCCTTTGATTCTTCCATGAGACACGCATCCTCTTATTCTTCCTTTGGACACATATCCTTTAATTCTTCCTCTAGATGTGTATCTCCTAATCCTTTCTCTAGAAGGGTATCATCTGATTCTTCCTCTTGACGCGTATTCTTTGATACTTCCTATGGACGTGTATCCTCTGATTCTTCCTCTATACATACATCCTCTAACAATGTTGTCTCTAGTCCATGTATCCTTTAACCATGTTGCCTCTGGTCCATGCATCCTTTGACCATGCTACCTTTAGTCCATGCATCCTCTGACCACGTTATTTCTGGTCCATGTATCCTCTGACCACGCTACCTCTGGTCCATTTATCATCTAATCATGCTGCCTCTTGTCCATGTATCCTCTTATCATGCTACATCTGGTCATGTTGCCTCTGAGTCGTTTACTCCATAGTGTGTTATCTCTTGTTCAGAGTTTTGCCTCTTGCTAAGTTGCTCTAGTTCCAGCTTCAAATTCAGGACAAAAGAATTAATTATCAATGATCTAGTATATTGCTAAGTTGTTTATAATTGTTGTGAATGAATGATGCATTGCATACATGACATAATAAAGACATTGCATACAAAATATCTCAAGTTCAGTACATTCTCATTATTCAGTTCATGCATGGCCTTATATCATGGTGAGGAAGTTCGGGTTGTTTCAGGCATGGTTCAACAAGTAAAGGAGAACTATCAGGACGCTAATTGAGGTTTGGTCAGACAACTGTTACCGCTCATGAATAAGTTATCTTGGTGACCCCCACGTTGAGATAATTGAGTGACTTTTCTATGTCTACAAAGAAAAGATTTTTGAAACCATGCATAGTTTTTTTTCTTCAAAATCATTATAAAAGAATGATTTCAATTACATTTTATAAAAAGAAATTGAAGTTGAGAGCTTTAGCGTGAGATACATCATAATTTCATGTTTTTATGAATATCTATGAGAAATATTTTCAAAACTCTGCTCCCTTTATTTTCAGAGGTCATTGAGATTTTATATCTCTCCCCTTTTTTATTTCTTAGCAGTTGAAGGAACATGAAATACAAATTTAACATTAGAGGATAAAATCCAGACTTGTTGGAATTGGAATTTTATGTATTTATTTTTTATTTTATGATGTAATCAGACACTTGTAGTTAATTTTCAGATGTAATATTTTATGAATCTGTTGAACAAGTTGTAAACTATAATTATGAATGTTGTTTTCAATTGAGTTTGGTGATTCTAATTCATCATTCATTATTATTTGTATCTATTTTCATTAAGGTGTATGGATCCAAAAGCCAAGTTCTAGATAATTGGTATTGGTCTTACCCAAAAGACTTATGATTTGTATTTGATCTTGGTAGAATAGTTTCGATTCTGATTCAAGTTTTACTTTGTTCTGCATTTTGAAAACGCCCTCTAATTAGAGGGTAATGAATATCACCTCTATTTTTGAATGTGAAGATTATGTCGTCGATTTGGTTTTCATATATGTGTATTCAACCAAGAAAAAGGTGATGACATTTTTAGAGACCACATAAAGAAAAGTTTGAAGGGTCAAAACTAAAACTATGTCTCTAGGTCCAGAAAAGTACACTGTTTTGTTCAGCGTGTTAGATCTAGTTCCTCAGTTTATCTATCTACCATTATCAAATATCTTGTTGTTGTGGTTTCAAAACCAGCTGTGAACGATATGAGGTGTGACAAGTTGACAGAATGATCGACCTTTGGGGTGCCATAGGTGCCTTGGATTCATAGTATAGTCCAAACTAAGATAAATATCATAATTCATGTAAGTTTGTGGGGGATATTAGAAATATAGTTTTTTTTTTTTAACAACCTATGTTAGTAATTAGTACATAGGTTGGATTGACTCATTTTTTGCCAAAACATATACGTCAACCCATAAATTTCATTTGTGTTAGGTTGAGATGTCAACTGATAAATTTCATTGGTGTTGGGTTGAGATTTCAACATGTGATTGTTACATCAAACCCAAACAAAACCAACCCAATTATGAATAGGTTGGGCTCACACTTTCGCGGGTCATAAAGAAAAAATAATTTTTATTTAAAAATAATTTAATAAAATTTAAATATTTGAACTTCTTAAAAATTATACAATTTTATCACAACATACAATTTAATATTTTCAATACATCCACAAACACAACAAAAAACTTAAATCAATTAAATTAACAACAAATCCTCAAATAAAATTCAATAACTAAATTATAACTATGCATCAATAATAAATAAAATATATATGTCGCGTCAATGAGTTGAGGTCGCGCGTCCACTAATTCAAAATTTTAAATCCGCTATCAAAACTGAACATCATCGAATTTAAATGTGTTGGTTTGGTTAGACTCGAACTTAAATGGATTGCATCAAAATCCGAGTTGAGTTGGTTTGAGTGGTTAAATTATCGGATTTATCTGTATCCATGAACACCCCTACCTATTAGAAATATAATGTTAGTTAGAGTTTCAATTAATTTGTTAGAATTTGTTAAATTTTAATTTGGTAGTTTGTTTTTTCTATGATAGATTGTTTCAAGGTTCCAATTAGTTCGTTAGAGTTAGTTAAATTATATTTTGGTAGATAGTTTCTCAATGATAATTAGTTTCTATATATATAGATATAGAAAACTCATGGGATTCATTTTTTTATGAAAGAAATACATCTATGGTATTTTAAGTTTAGCTTAATTTCAGTTTAGGTGTTTGTTTTATCTTAATTTTGTCTTTGAAGTTACATTGTGTTTGCACTGTTAATATTTTATCTCAATTTTGACAACAATTAGTTCAATTGAAATCTACTGATCATTGTAAAATCTATCAAATACTTCAATAATATCTATCTCATACTAATCTTACAGAAAGCATTAATCAAATCATATAAGTTGTCTATATTTATTGATTTTTTCTACAACAATTTAAACACACACATAACCTTAAAAAGAAGGCAATAAAGGTTTATCCATACAATCAATATTTTTAACTTCATCTACTTGAAAAGTAGCTTGGATAGTCAACTTGATGGAATGTTTCAATTATATCTTAATATTTTATGACAATAATTCAAAAAAAAAAAAAAAAATTCAAACTTAAAGGATACATGCATAAGTTAATAAATCTTAATCGCTAGTGGTGCAAATCGAAGGTAACAAAAGACTGAATCAAGAAAAAAAAGTTAAACTTAAAGGATTTACACAAAAATTGAACTTAACTTAAATGACTAATGATATATTTTTGTCTTTTTTATCTTTTAGTCAATATGAAACCTAATGAGTTTCATTTTCCATCAAGCCCCCAAACTTTGCTTTTCTTATGAGATTAATATTTATATCTTTGAAAAAAATCCAAAAAAAAAAAAAAAAAAAAAAAAAAAAAAAAAAAAAAAAAAAAGAAGATTAGAGTTCCAATGGAATGCAAGTTTGTCATAATATAAATATTAAAATTATAAAAGATTAAACTACAGTTAATATAATATCATAATTGCGCATATTTTAACAAAAGCAATAATGCATTACTAATGAATTAAATTCTACTAACCTTCTTATGAGAGAGGATCAATATGATTCACAAACTTGTAGGTCAATTCACACAATCTCCGGAGTTAGTTTTTATTTTTTTAGAGTTACAAGGTGATTATTATTTTCTGTTTACTTTAATTTCACATCATTGATGCAATCTTTAAGCGATTTTAGTTAGCTTCATATCATATATATTTGATTGAATCACACCAATTATATTTAACTCAATTAAACTATTTTTCTTGCGTAAAATTGTCTCTTATATTTGGAACAATTTGTTGCAATACCAAATCAATTTTTAACAAATGAGTTTTCATATGAATAACTACTCTATTAAATTGAAGCTACCGTAGGAAAATGGCTCCAAAGCGGCCAAGTAAAGGTCTTTTGGTTGGATTGAACAAAGGTCAGGTTGTTACCAAGAAGGAGTTGGCTCCACAGATAAGGGTCGGTGGAGATGTTGATAAGAAGAAATAGATATTGTTTGTTTCATTTCATGTTAGCAGAAAGTACGATGTTTTAAAAAGATAAGTTGTCTAAGTTTATTTGGTTCAATTATGTTTTGTGGCTTTTACTTCTAGAGATATCTTCTTTTGACTAAAAAAACCACTATATTGCATTCCATCAAAATAACTTCTTGTGATTGCAAATATCTTAAAAGTTGAGACCCTGTTCACGAGGAATATATATATTGTTAGATTCAATTTAGGGAAGTTAAGTTCATTAAATATTTATGATTTCTTGTTAAAAAATCAAATGTTTACTGTCTTACCCTAATTATAATTGGTCATCTCTTCACAATATTAAAAAAATTAATTTAAAAGGTATTTTTTGGAATAGTAACACTTGATAGAATTAAATTGGTTTGAAGAACAATAACTCTTAATAGTTTTGATGATAATAAAAATTAGGCTAAATACAACTTGTGATCCCTTAACTTAATTTCAGTTAACGTTTTAGTCATTTATCTTTTTTTTTTCCGATTTAGTCCTTTATTTTAATTTTAAGTGACAATTTGATTTTTTATGTTTTAAAACGTCAACAATGTTATCCTTTTTTTAACAAAAATTCAAAAATTTATCAAAATTTTCAAACAAAATCCATAAAATTAATTATATTTTGTAATATAAAACAAATTTAATCGAATTCGTAATTCAAATTTTCAAATAAACTCATATTTCTCATTCTTTATTTGATGTTGTTGGAGATGAAAATATGAGTCTATTAAAAGATTTAAGTTATGAATTTGATGAAATTACATTATATTGAGGATGATAATTAGTTTTATGAATTTTGTTTGAAATTTTTTATGAGTTTTTTGAATTTTTGCAAAAAATAAGGATAATATTGTTGACATTTTAAAACATAAAATATCAAATTGTCCCTTAAAATTAAAATAAATGACCAAATCGAAAAGAAAAAAAAGATAAATGACTAAAACGTTAACTGAAATTAAGTTAAGGGACCACGGGTGGTATTTAACCTAAAAATTCTTTTGTGAGAACAATTTATTGCACTAATAATTGTATTTAAATGTGCAAATACTTGATATGAACTTTAAAGTCTTTACGATGCATTTTCTGTAAAAAAAAGATAGGATAAACAAAAAAAATTCAGACAATGCTCTAAATAATATGATAAAGTTGTGTATGACTCTACCTAAACGAACTCTCAACGCGCCTCTGTTGAATCTGCAAGTTCACTCTGATGGTTTGACATTTGATAAATCTGGTAAACTAGTCGGCCTTTGGTCAACGCTTCAAGTAAAAACTCTCATAAAGTCAACTATGTGATAACAAGTCAACATTCCAACATCATTTACTAGTCGTAGTGGATTTATCCTATGACTGAGGAAGCGCATGAAATCCTCTAAAAATGTCTTCCTCTAGTTTTGCTACCGCTTTTATCAAGATACGCTAAATCAATTACGAAGATGGATTTGGAAAAATATTTAATGTTGATTCAAGATCTATGAAGATTCAATACACGACATTATTACACATGTTGATTTCATGCAATCACAAAAACGATTAGAAACTCTAATGGACTTGAAGGATTTCTAGAAAAATGACTTGTGATCGTCACTGCAATATAAACAAGAGAAAAATCTATGGTCGTCACATATAGAAACTTGTGAAAACTCTTGTATTAGCTTTAAGTGTTGCGAAACCTAAAATACTTTATGAGAGTGTTTTTCTGTAAACATTCTTGAGTGAATGTTTTTTCAGAAAACCATCTTAGACATATTTGTAACTTGGCTCAATAGTGGCTAGTGCCCTCAATAGCTTGACTGTACTAAGCTAGAAGACTTGAACGCAATAGGTGTATTAAATCCTTCAGAGTGAAGGGACTAGATGTAGCTAACATGTTGGTGGTGAACCAGGATAAATTGACTTATGTTTCTTCTCTTTATCTTTCTACCCGCTTTTGCTTTACCACATTTATTATTTTATTGTTTGTTTCATAAGTTTTTAAAACTTTATAAACACAATTCAATCCTTTTCTTCTTGTGTTTTTCTCTCTTCAATATTTTCTTATATTTCAGTCTAATAAATATACTCATTTTTTTGCTTATAATTGAGTCCAAATGGAATAGTATTTTCTTAGTTTTTTTTTTTAAATTGATTATCTTAAATTTTTTATAAACAAATATTAATAAATTCGTAGTTATGTTAGTTTTTTTAGTTTAAATATGAGATCTCCTTCTTAAGACTCATCAATGTCTCCTAGCTAAATCACCAACTTATCTACTTGGAATTTGATTATCATACATATCATTGTATATAATTTTTAAATTACTTAAATGCAAATTTAGTCCTTCAATTTTGTCTCATTTATGATTTTGGGCCCTATTTATAAATTTATTAATTTGACTCTCCATTTTCAAAATGTCACATTTTCTCCGCATGCGCATTTGGAGTTGATTTTTTATAAAATGGTTAGTGGAATGCTTGTGTAATATGACACCCTAAATCCTAAAATTATATATATAATAATTTATATCATATTCCTATAAAATTTGCAGCGGATAAATAAAAATAAATTTTCAAGAAAATAAAAACTTTATATTTAATTTAGGATATCACGTTTTTAAAAAATAAAAATAAAAAGCTTTAAACTTATTTTATCCATTATTAGTGCAATCTCGATAAGTTTGATTTAAGTATAATTACTTGATTTAATTCTAAAAACTTACTAGTACTTCTAAGGTTTTCATACAAATATTCAATTCAAATTAAATAAGTAAAATACAAATTAAAACTCTTATTCTCGGTATCACCTATCAGAGCGGGGTTCCTCCCAAACTGGAACTTCAAGATTCATTAACCTGTAACAACTACGATTTCGCAAACGCATGGTCAAGCAAGTCAAACACAAACAACAAATGAGGTGAGTTTTGAAATCATGTTAATAGTATAATATAAGTAAGAAGAACACGCATTTGATCATAAATAAATCATATCATCAAACAAACATTATTCAAGGAAAACATCACATAATGAAGTCAAAGTCAAAATCAAGGAAAATCAATACATTTCATTATAACATCAAATCATATCATAAATTATTATCGCACACAATACATATTAGTCACAACCAAACAATCACAAGAAAATGCAATGTTATGCATGAGCTTAGACTCTACTTCACAATGTGATATCATTCTAACTCTGAAGTACTTGGTTAGGAGGCTTGATACAATGCCACCATCTCGGTGGACGGACAATTCAAATTGGCTATGTCCTCATAGGTCCCCTCAACTCAACCCGAGACACATATACGCGATAGTCGAGGTAAACGTGTGTTGCATGGTAACTCCCGACATTTGGAGTGCTACCTCCAATTCACATAGGAATTCTCCACCAGAATACCTCCAAGGTCTAACAATCTTGTCTTAAGGTTCAATAGTAGACCGCCACGATCAGGCTCATTCAGTTATACTTCCCCAGAATCACTAGGCTTGTCAGGCCCTACCTATATGATGACAAAATAATCTTCACTTCACAAATTCTCAATATTTATTTTCTCCCCTCATTGGCCTATGATACTCCATTAAGACCGTCATCTCAAACACAAATTGGAATCACAATTATTTCACCAATTATGGGATTACTTCAATATTCTCATCACAAATTCACAATATCACTATCATTAATCATATCTCATCACATAAACTCATTACAATTTTATAGAATCACTATCATCAATCAAACATCATCATTATCATCACATAAACTTATCACAAATTTATATCATAAATCACACATCATCATCAAATAAACTTACATTATACACTGCATTCACATAAACTCATTTAATCAAACATATGCACCAAATTCATTTGAAATCAAATATTACAATGATATCAAATACCACAATAATATCAAATATCACAATAATGTTAAATATCACAATAATATCAAATATCACACATTTAACGAAATTAAATCAATCAACACCCTATAAATATTTCTATTCCACATTTTAATCTCATAATTTTCTTATTTGCACATTAATAAATTTATCACTGAAAGGGCTACTGTCGTACGTAGCGAGCCTTAGATGAATCATTGGAAAATACGGTTTTCCCGTTCATCTCACAATATATTATACTCATCAATTCAGACGTTCTCTCATCCCTTACCTTATTTTGACGCTTTCACCTATGAATATGATTCCACGACCAAATAGTCTTTGTTCTTTGACTCTTTGTCCTTCAATCGATCTAACTCGATAGTTTATGGGTAAACGTCAAAAATAAATTATGAGAAGATATTCTAAAAAACTAAATTCGAAAATCGGTCAAGGAAAATTACCATAAATCAGAAAATCAATCAATGGATAATATAGCCACTTTTTACACAGTCGTTTTGGCGTTGGTTTCACTCAAATCGGGCTTACGGTGAAGGAGAACGATGCAAAATAACGAATTCTACAAACGGAGAAGTCGGGTATTTTAGAGAGAAATTGTGATGGTTAAAATCTGAGGAAGTATGTTTATTTGACTACCTTAATGGATAAAACAACATACTGAAATTTGGACGAGGAAGGAGAAAATTTTCTGGAACAGTAATTGATCGCCGGTGTCAAATGATAGGCTTGTTGATGGGTTTACTCTTTGCTTATACTGCTGCTGCATCTCCTTTCTTACTTTTCTTGTTTTTATTTTATTAACATAATTAGGATTAACATAAATGGGTAAAGCCCATTTGTCCCTTATTTAACTTATGTTTTACTATTATTATTTTTATTTTGCTAAAACAAAGTTAATTGTTACTTAATCTCAGTTTTTAATATTCTTTCAAACCTCATTAAATTTTCAAAATATTACTAATTTTTCATAATTAATATATATGCTAAATTAGAGTAATTAAAATAATCAATATAAAAAAAACATATTACTAATAATTAAAACTCTCACATTCAAAATAATCTCTACAATTATACTTATTTCTCAAAATACTCACATTATAATAATATCATCATATTAGAAAATAATCAATATTATAAAATAAATAAATAAATATAACATCAATATTTTATATTAATTACTAAATCATAATAAATATATACAAAATCACAATACCATAACAAGTATTTAAAAATAAAGAAACTCAAACACAACATTACTAATATCTAAAGATAATTATTTATAAAGTAAATAATTAAAATAAGAGATACTTAGAAATAATTAAAATATAAATATGTGTACACTTTATAAATAATCAAACATACAAGAAGATATAACATTAATTACCAACTCACATATACACTTAAAATTATATAAAATCTTATTTTTTTAAATACTACACTAAAATGCTATTATTTTTAGAAAAATATATAAAATAATAAAATAAAATATTTATTATTTATATCGCTCACTTAATATAACATTTATCAAACTAGCACATCATAGAAAGCATCCATATAACGAAAATTAGCCACAAAATTTATCAACATATATTCTAAAATAATATTAATCATCAAATTAATTATTTAAAATTCTATTTAATAAATAAAATAGTTTATCAACTGTAATTAAGTGGTGTCTAATTCGATTCGTTAAAATGAATATTGATTGTTTTTTGTACTAAAGCAATTGAAAATTTGGTCATTGATGGCCGAGTTTCTAGTGAAATAAGGGTTCGTTCATTTTGTAAAAATATTTCCTATTTTAACTTCTTAAATTTTGTGTTGATGTTATTTATTAGTAGGAAGGTAAAAGAGTCCTTAAGTCCTAGTTAAATTGACAAATAATGACATTGTTAGGTAGAATATCATGTTAAGGGTTAGAATCTAAGACCTTGCAATTGGGTATCAGTTTATGGTATTAATTATCTCTTCTACGGACCAAGAAAAACTGAGGTAAAGAGATTCTTTTGAGGTGAACAACTGTCAATATTTCTAAAATAATAAAATATCAAAAAAATTTAATTATTTTCATAAATGCATCCATCTTCACTAATTAACATTTTATCTTCTCTTTATAACAATGACTCGTTATAATAGTCTCTTATCCAAGAAAAATAAACACATTTTACAAAATAAAAACACAATATTTTTTACAAAATTAATTAGGTCTAAGTGGCCACATAATCATCTCGCTTGTCAAATCATGATAAACATAATCTCAAAATGTATAGGTCAAGACAAAATTAGTAAATTTGAAAAATTTGAGGATTAAAATAATTGATTTAGAAATAAGAAAGACTTAAATCCTAATTAGGATAAAATACAGGAAACAAAACGTATTAAAGCATTTTAATCAATCAGGGCCTATTTGTTATAGTTAATTAAATAGTGAATTTTCATTAGATAAGTTTTTTAGATATTTTAAAGAAAATAAGTTATTATGTATTTGTTTACTGTGGGGAAAAAAAATCACGTAAATAACTATTTTTTAAAAATTATATTTATGAGAGAAATTATTCAAAATAATATTATATTTTTAAATTTCTTTTTATATTTTTAAAAAATCTTCTATTATAAAAAAAACTGTTATAAATAAATAAATAAATAAAAACTAATTATAAACAGACATTTTTGGTCTAAATAGCTAATTTTAAATTCGTTATGCCATTTTTTTTCCTCCATAAATTTTTCTTTTTCCTCCCTCCATCAATGAAGAACCTTAAAAGTGTTGTCTCATCCATATGTATGTCTTTGTGTCATATCTATTATTTACGCTTTAGATATATATTTGCACCAATTAGAGATGGAGTATTGCCGTGAGTTGGCAAGAAATATTTTAGGGATATGTTTTCCTTACTTAATGTGATTACAAATTATGAGAGATTCTACTTTATGGGATTGAATATTTTGTGGAATTTTTTAATAGTTTTCTAGAATAGCATATTTTAGGGCTATATGTATAGAAGTTATAAAAAAAGAAATCGAAAAAAAAATAAAACCACAAACATGTTTAATATACCGTTCTGTGTTAACAAGAATTCAGATTCGATTTTTGGAGTCTTCCATTTGAGAGGTAGCTCAGTCTTAAGAAGAAAAAAAAATTAGAAGTTCTACTGTTAATTAATTCCAGGATTAATCTCATACGAGTCCACATAAGTCTAAGGGGCGTCTATTGGAGTCAAAGATTGTAATTATGGTGGTTTAGAAAGAAAAAAAAAAGAGCTTTATAATCTGGTTAATAAAATAATATTTGTGAAGTTTTGTTAAATAAAAAATAATAAAATTTAATAGTTATTGATTATTGGCATGAATTCTATTTTGTTTAATTCAGTTATGTTGCATGACTATCACATTATTAATTATTAATGAATATGCAATATCACAAATAACTGAGGGGGCCAACCAAATGTCAAAAGTTGTAAAATAAAGTGATTTAAAACTCGAATTTATAAATAAAAAGACTAAGAATTAATTTGAGAAAAATAGAGAGACTAAAAATACATTTAAGTCAATTAATTTTAAATCTCATTTCAAGTGTCAATATTAGTAATTTTGTGTTTATCTTTTGTTTTTGAAGAGATAAATTCATATTGTGTGTGCTTTTGAAGGGAAAATTTCACATTAGGTTGTTCACTTTTCAAAATTTATAAGTATATTTGGAATAAAAATTAATTTTAATGATATTCAAATAGGAAAATGTTTAATTACTAAAAAAAATAGAAAAATAGTTATGCATTGAAATTGGGAAAATTATGTGAAAAATAATTAGGAAACCTCATCTTAATTTTTTAAAACAAACGTTGTATATTGTACCAGAAATAAGAGGAAGAGAAAGAAAGATATAGAATTCACTACAAGAAAAATGATCTATCGTGACACTCATCTTTTAATGAATTCACTATAATTACTTTTAGCTATACATGAGTGTCACTAAAAGAAAATGACATATACCTACAGTTAGTAGATTTAAGAAAACAAATTCACCCTTTATTTCTTTTTAATTTAACTTCTCATTTCCCTCGAATCAAAATCTATATGTTTTTCATTTTTACTTAACTGAGTCCGTCGGTAAATTATTTGCTACATACGAAAAAGCGGTGCTTATTATTTTATAAAATTAATATTTTTTTAAAATTAATTTTTACGATAGTTAAAAGATACTCCACCGACACTGTATTTGTGAAAAAAATTTCCTTTTCCATTTACCATAAAAGAAATTTCTATGTGGTGGATAATATAAAAGTATTTTTAAATTTTTTTAAAAAAGATTTATTTTATTTTTTCAAATAGAAACATTTTGCCCTTCTCCTCTCCAAAACACTCTCCTTTTTTTAAAAGTCCTCTCCAAAACACTCGTTTTCTGAAATGTCAGTTAGGGTTTCCGTTCACTCAAAACACACTCTTT
>NC_021164.2:49410797-49435799 GCF_000331145.2 Cicer arietinum | reverse complement strand
AAGTTCATCTCAAGCCCTTCCTCTGTTCCATTACTAAGAAAGTTAAGGTATGTCATGAATAATGAATGTATGTTGTAGGATTTTAAATAGCAGTCACATTAGAATTTTTTGATATTATAAAGAATCATGGTCAAATGTGGCTGATGTGACTTCAATTTTTATGTTGCAGATTAAGATGCGATTGCAAACATTTATTTAAAACATTATAGTATTAGTATACTTCTAAATTTCTAATGAGAAGAACAATTATTGAGAAGTTTGCAAGTTCTATTAGACAATAATAATTAAAGTGGTTCAAAATCAGAATAATATTTTAATTTGTGTCTTGTGGTGTATAGGATCTTGATGAGCAATCTTCAGACAGTTGATTTGAAAGGCCTTATAAATCAACAAAAATTAGCATTTTGGATCAACTTGTATCATGCATGTATGGTAGAAATTTCTTTTATAAATCTCAATTTTGATAGTTCAATCTTATAGGACAGTGTCAGCAATGTATTATATGATTAATGTATGACTATTATATTATGTTCCACATTCTGCAGATGTGCAATTTTGGTTGTAAGCCATGGGGATCCCCTGCAAATCTTGCAAACAATTCTGCTTGCTGCTAATAAACACAAGGGTCCCTCTTATGATGACTTAGCTTCAATGTTAGAGGCAGTTTAGGTGGCACCGATCTCGTCCCAGCACTGCCAATACACAATGCAAACTGGAGAGCTCAAGGGAGTCATTTAAGGTTTAGCATAGAGCCAACTTACTCTTTTGGTTGGATTTGGATCCCATATTCTATTATTTACTTTTATATTCATAACCAAAAATTTTTGGAGTATTTATCAAATATTTTGTTTAGGAAGATGATTAGTTCTATATAAAATTAGTTTGCAATTTATCACAATAAATGTTAAGAAATTTATTATATCTTCTGTTGAAAGTTTATAATCTTTTAGAGTAAAATAACTATTTATTATAAGTTTTAATAGAATTAATAAAATTAAATTATATTTTACGGTATGTTTTAATGACATTAGTTGATAAAAATAAATTAAAAATTTAAATTTAATTTACTGGTATTAATAATTTAGAATTACAATTAGTAGAGAGATAAAATAAAATAAATTTGATTTAATAAATAATAATAAGGTTTAGTGACAGACAATGCCGTAGGAATAGATCAATTTTTTATTTATATTTATCTTATTTTTAGTGAGAGACAATGTCAAAAACATTTAGTGACAATCCTCAGAACATGTAGTGACACTCCTCAAAGTGTAGCAGAACGCCCCCTTAAAGTTGACACTAATTTTGAGTGTCACTCAAAGTATTATTGACCTTTACCTACAATTGTTTACTTTTAGTGACAAAATTTGTATGTCACGATAAGTCAATTTTTTTGTAGTGATTCAATATGGTATGATAAATAATACAAATATTAAATTAGATAAGAGGAGAAAAAAAAACACAATCATTTATATTCAGTCTCAATTCAAAGAATGAAATCTCTTTCTTTATAATTTACTTTGAACACTCACAAGTTTTATCAGCAACTGTTACAACATGTACATCAATTCCCTATTTTTTAAACACTCTTGGCCAAGATTTTTAAAACACCATTCAAAATAATATAAACCTTTTATTTCAAGAAGAAAACACCCCTCAATTTCTTACAAGATAGGACTTAGAGACAATACATCTCTAAAACATAAGATTTCATTTTTGTATTATGTGATTTGTTTTCCATAACTTTTTATTCTCTTTTGAGAGGTTATGGGAGCTTTATGATTATTTAGAAACATGTTTTTTTACAAATTATAAGAGTGAGAAAATAAACTAGATAAATAATAACAAAAAAAGTTATAATAACAGATCGATTCTTTTTTAGCCATTAAAAAAATACCATTCTCTTTGGAAAGAGTTTAATTAAAATATAACTAGTTTGTAAACCGTGCGTCGCACGGAAACAACGATTTTAATAAATAAATTTATATTTGTTTATATATATATATATATATATATATATATATATATATATATATATATAAATTTAAAATTATAACTTAACTTAAAATAAAGTATGACTCCAATAATTTAAAATTAAAAAACATTTAATTATAACTTAACTTAAAAACTACTTTCTTATATGTTTAATGTTATTAATGAAAAGTATTACTCCAACGCCATGCTTTATTTTTGAATTCTACAAAGAATCTTATTTCTTTCCAAAAAACTTATTATAAAATAATACTTTTAATTTTAAACAAATAAAAACGATAATTATTAAAAAATAAATAAATAATTAGATTAGATGAAATAAGAATTTTTAAAATAATGGACATAGACATATATAAAATAAGTAAATTAGTAAATGTAAAGATGAGTAAGTAACTTAATAATGAATTTTTATTTTTATTATTCAACCTATGTTATTTATATGAAATACATGACATTTAAGAATTCATATAAATATTGCTGTATCAAGTGGGCAAAATATCTTTCATTTTAGTACTACTCACAAAATACTAAAGAAAAATAATTTTTCCATTACAAACAAAAAATTACAATACACATAAAAACTATGAGTATCTTTTATCAGAGTTATTAAGACAAATGTTATATAAGATGATAGAAATATACATATACACATTTACAATTTTTTGAGACAAAATTAAGAAATATAAACAATACAAAATATATATATATACATGACAAAATACTAATCTTTTTTTATAAATAAAATAAAATAACAATCATAGATTGAAAAAAATTTACCAATTCAAGTAATTAATGTGAACATATTGCTAGGCGCAACACGAACAAATATATAGTTTCACCAGAAATATTAATCTCAAATCGATAAATAAAAGCTCACGAATATTAATCTCAATACTATCTTCATTGCATAAAAGTTTTGTTTGACATTGAGGAGATCAAGACAAAAACCACGCACACCTCTAACAACAACCACGCACACCTCTAACAACCAAATTCCATGACTCATTTCTTGGGGAAATTGAAGCAACAAACTCTGATGGAGAAATTGAACCAACAAAATATGATTTTTGTTTCAGACATTGGATAAAAATGAATAAGAAAGTTTTGATAAAGAAAACTTAAAAGAATTGTGTATACAGAGATAATATGAATGATATTTATAAAGGAGACACAAGAAATGAGAGAGTACCGAAGATAGACGGTTAACAGAGTATTAAAAAAATTCGTAAAATAAAATAAATTTTTTAATTAAATTATTGTTATTCTTCTTCTTTTTTAACTGGCCACTAAATTCTCAACAGTTAAACGTCAAGTAGTGGTGTAGTGTATTTTATTTTTAATCTATTTTTTTATTTTTATTCTTTTATTTTTTTAATTGGCCACTAGCTTTTCAACTGACGCATATCTTTCAATTGACCACTCAATTCTCAACCGTGAAATGTGAAATGTTGTGCATTATATTTTATTTTTAATTTATTTTTTTATTTTTTAATTGGTCATTCATTCCTGCATTTCTCATGTAATGGAAGTTTTATTTTTTTCGTAAAAAAAATCTTTTTTTTTTAATTTTTTTTTCTTATTTTTTAATTGGCCATTAACTTCTCAACGGATACATGAAAAAACTGTCAAGTCGTGGTGTATTGTATTTTATTTTTAATTTTTTAATTGACCATTAAATTCTCAACGGATGTATGATGGACAAAGATCGTGATGTAACCGAAGTTTTATGTTTTTCTTACCGAAAAAAACTTTTTATTTTTAATTCATTCCTTTTATTTTTTTAATTAGCCATTAACTTCTCAAGAATAAGTACGTATTATTTCTATTAATAGAAACTTATATTTTCTTAACACTCTAGTTTGTTGACACGTGTCAAACTTGCCAATTTATCATGTTTGCTTTATTATAATGTATAGATATCGATCTAAAATAGTTTTACACAAATACTTAATTTTGTAACTGCTATCTAAATAAACCGTCAAATATTAGATTTTTATCAAATGTTAATTTAGAAATTTTCGGTATCTTTGCATGTTTTCATTTGAAAAACAAAATAATAATATATGTTGCAAGGAGGATTGAGAAAACAAAAAGTAAAACGATTGGCAAGTTAAAAGGGGTCCGACATTTAATTCTAGGAAAAACAAAACTTGCCCTACTGAATTTAATTTTGCTGTCTTTTCATTAATAATATCCAGCTACTACTATAAGATAGATATTATTGATTGTAAGAAAAAAACGATAGATAGGAATACTTCACTTACCAACATTTGAAGGCAGATATTCCGTGGCTGAGCTAAAAAAACATTTGTGGTCTCACTGTTACAAACGTGGCAAAGAAACACTTAAGTATGGACATCTCTTTATTCACTTAATTGAATTTTATAGTGATTACATTAATAACATCCAACTAGGCCTACTACCATAAGATAGATACGAATGACTGTAAGAAAATAAATGATAGACATAAATAATTCAATGGTGAACTAAAAAAGAAAGAAATATGGAGAAAAAAAAAATAAAAAATTTAATATGTATTACTAATATTTTTCTCTTTCACTAACAATTAATTAATAATATTTCGTCCATCAATAAATAAATAAATAAAATTAAAAGAAAAAAATTAAATATTAAAATATAATTTTATTCCTTGTTTTTTTTCTTTTTAATTTTAGTTTGATGTTTTATTAGCTTATTGACTCATTTATCTCTTAGAAATATTTGAAAATTTTATATGTTAGAAATAGTTCTATATTACTTGAAATGGTAAAAGATGAATGACTTCAATGCTATATATATATATATATATGAGATTATGGTTCTTCATTATAAATTGCATTAGTCAGAAATCAATTAAGTTTTTATTTGATTTTTTTTTCTTTTCTCTTATATGTTTATTTTGGAGTGTTGTGAGATATAGTTCAAATATTTGTTTTAGAAAATGTATTGGGAGTCATAGAGAGTTTAATAGAATTATATTTGTTGTAACAATTTTTACATAATGGTATTCTTTGGTTGTCATTAGACAATAACTGTTGTGTTTTTTCTCTCTCTAATTTTATAGTTTCTATATTATTTTGTGTTGTTATTATATCATTTTAATTTATCTATGTTTATTTTTTCCAATATTATCTTACTTTTGTAATTTTAATTTGATATCTTAATTTTTAAAAGTTTAAATTGAATCTTTTATCGTTTACTTTTGTTCCAAAAGGATCTCTTATTATATAAAACTTACTTTTCCTGATGTGGCAAACTTTGCGGCTTAATGTTTAACCTGTCAAAAGCTGACGATAGAGAACATCAGAGACCAACAAACCTATTACAATTAGATTTGTCTATTTGACAAACCCACTAATTATTGGCCTCAATCCACATATTGGAGGGGCCAAAAAAATTTATAATTAAAAAACCCCCAAAAAAGAAATCCCCTAAAATTTGGTGGGCATAGTGAGCCTCTAGACCCACTTTTTCATAAAAAATATCAATTTTTTTTTCAAGAAATAATTTTTTTCGAAAAATTCACTAATAAAAAAGTTTCGAATTTTTTCCGATAAAAAATAATTTACAATATTTTTTCGAATTTTTTTTAATTCGAGAAAAATAAATTTGAGTTTTTCAAGAACTATTTTTTTAATTTTTCGAGAAAAAAATGTTCTCAAAGAAAAAAAGTATTTTAAAAAATTAATTTTATGTTTTTAATTTTTTTGACTTTGAGAAAAAATTAATTTAAAATTTTTCGAAGAAAAAAATGTTTTTTTTTTTTATTTTTTTCAATATTTTCTCAAAAATTTTTCAAAAAAAAAAACTCAATTAACAAAATGTTGGGGGCCTATAAGCCTGTTGAGCCCATTCCTTTAAGCCCAATGAAATAATGGGTCAGGACTTTAAAATTTTTATTTTTAATCGGAGGCCTAATATTAGAGGCTTAGTAAGAATCTTTTTAAAGGAGACCTTTAAGTTTGAGACTTTTTTTATAGCTCTAATTACAACTATTAGACATACCTGAATGGAAATGGGACTCTATATCTTTGGACTTTGTGATAGGACTGCCTCGTACCCAATCAGGGTATGATTCCATCTAGATGATTGTGGATAGACTGACTAAGTCAGCTCAGTTCCTACCTTTTAGGGCCAATTATAATACCCTAAAATTGGGCAATCTATTTATAAAAGAAGTAGTGAGACTACATGTAGTCTCTTACATTATCAGATACGAACCCTAAATACTCTTTATACTTTGGAAAGCCTTCCAAAAATCCTTAGGAACCAGGTTGAGTCTTAGCACTATCTACCATCCACAAATTGATGGCCAAACTGAAAGGACCATTCAGATTATAGAAGACATGTTGAGAGTTTGTGTCTTAGAGGATGGTGGAAGTTGGGATATACACTTGCCTCTGATAAAATTTGCTTAATTATCACACTAGTATATGTATGGCACCATATAAGGCATTGTATGGACGCAAGCGTAGAACTCTTTATGTTGATCAGAGGTAGGGATAAATGAATTCTATAACCTGAGCTTTTTCAAGAAACCACTGAAAATATCAGAGTCATTCGTGACAAATTGAAGATATCTCAGAGTAGACAAAAGACTTAAGTTGATCATAGAAGAAGACCCCTAGAATTTGATGAAAGTGACCATGTATTATTTATAGTTACCATTACTGTTGGCATTGGAAGGGTGTAATAAGACAAGAAACTCATCCCTCGTTTTGTTGGACCCTTTCAAATCATACAGAGGAATAGGTCTCTTAGCCTATAAAGTAGCCTTACCACCCTATTTGTCAGGTTTACATGATGTTTTTCATCTCTCAACTCAGAAAATATATCGCATACCCTATCAGATCTTGAGTTATGAATCCCTTCAATTGAAACCCAACCTTACTTACAATCTAGTACCGAATCAGCTTATTGAAAGAAGCATAAAGACATTTAGGAATAAGATCATTCCCTTAGTAAAGGTTGTTTGGGGAGGACCATCACCAGAGGAACCAATATGGGAAATAGAGGTTGATATGATGAAGGAGTATCCATATCGCTTCCAATAGTTGAGTTCTCAAATTTTGAGGACAAAATTTTCTAAAGGGAGAAGAATGTAACAACCTTCTTACTACTTTAGAGAAAATTTCTAAACATAAATTAATAAATTATTTTAAAAATATTATTTTATTTGTAATACTCTATTTTTAGTAATAGTTGACGTAAGTTAAAGTAGAAATAGGAAAATAGTAGTATTAATAAGGTCCAAGTGTCAAAAGGAGATCATGTCACTTTTCCTTCTCTCCTCCTTCCTCACTTACGACTAATGACTCATTTTTCATCCCCTTCTTCTTCATTTTCTAGCAACAACCATTTCTCAAAAACACTTCAACACACTAACAACCAGTTACTGTTCACTATCTTCTCCATATATCATGTTTCCATTCGCTTCTAAATTTATCTAAAGACAACAACCTTTGAAGTACTCAAAACCCTTTGCATGTCCATTTCTTCCTCTCCAAAACCCATTAATCAACCAAAACAGTATTGAAGGAAGATAAAGAGCAAATTGAGAAATCTCTAAATCTGAAACAGAGCATAAAACAAATGGAATAGATAGCTGATAAGATAAGCATCTTCCACAACCCAGCTCGAGTTGAAGGGGATAATCCTTATAAAAATTGTGAGTTCTTTTATTAGAACATATTGAAGGTGCAAACAAGAGAACAAATGGTTGAATTGTGTTTCACTAAGTTGATAATTTTTCATTATTTGATTAAACAAATTCAGACTTGATGATTTACTTGGAGTAGAAGCAATAACAAAGCTAAGGAGTTCAGGAGTAAAGTGACACAAGTAGTTTATCTTAGTTGACAATAACTTGGCTACATTCAATCCCTTCACTTAGAAGGATTCAATCCGCTAATTCAACAACTTGAATTACAAAGCACCTGACGCTCCAAGCCAATCTTCTCAAATAACCTGACAACCCCAGACTTTTGATCAACACACACACCTTGACTCTACCAGCCAAGTCTTCTCTACACAATCTGACAATCCCAAATTGTTTAAGGTACAATAACACCACTATTGAGTTTGAATACAAAGGTTTGGAACTTGAATAGTTGCTTCTAACAAGATGAATATAACAATGACTATCACACTCTAAGAAAAACACTTAGAAAATATTTCTCATACGAACAAGTGTTTCTCTCTTTGAACTCTAAGATGAATTTATAATTTTGAGCTTGAATTCTTCTACTTTTTTTTTTCCGATGATCTTCTTCTTCAGCCTTAAGTATAGGGTTTAAATTTAGTCTTTGTTTAATTTTGAATTGTATCTTTATTCTTAGCTTGGTCAACAATGATCTTATTCAAAAAAAAATCTGAACAAGATGTTTTATGATAATTTGTTCTTTAGTCAATTCTTTCTTTTGAATTCAATCTGAGCAATTCTTCTAGATTGATTCTGTTCTTATTTTGTTCATATTGAGTTTGTAAATTTTTCATACTGATTTTGTTCAGTTTGAGTTTGTAAATTCTCCAAATCGATATTGTTAGTATTTTGATAAGATTGATTTCGCAAGTATTTAAGATGAATGTTCCCTCATATTCCTTGCTTTAATCTTTTAGATCAGTTCTTGAGTTTTTATAAGTAGGAATATGACTAATTCCAATTCAGTATTTTGTCCTTTGTCAAAATCTGAATCATATTTTTGCAAATAATAAATGTATCTTCTTGTGAGTGTTTTTTCTTGTAAACAATTCTTGATTATATCTTCTTGTAAATAATTAATATCTTCTTGTAAATAATTCATATCTTTTTGTAGATAAATCTCAATCCAATCTTCTTGTAAATAAATCATATCTTCTTGCTATAAATTTTGATCAAATCTTCTTGTAGTTAAATCTATATCAAATCTTCTTGAAATCTTGACTATATCTTTTTTTTAACTTGGTCAAACATTTTCTTCAATTATAAATTTGAACTAAATCTTATTTTAGATTGTCTTTAAAAACACGAATCTTCTTTTCATACTATGTGATATATTGTTCTCATAAAATACTTATGTTAACATGAAAACTCTAAGTATAAAACCAACTTGGTTCCAACACAAACTTCACTTTGCATGTGGGTTTTCTGAGTTCAATTAAATCTCATTTATTGTAGACACGATTTTCTGATTTTGTGGTTGGGTTTTTATTAAAAATTGAGAGTAAGAGGAAACTATGTGTTTTAGCATGTTGAAAATCTATAATTAACTCCTTTAAAAATCATTCATTCTACATATGTTAGTGTGGTTATTATGATGTATTAGAAACTCAAGAAATAGAATTAGTTTTGATTGGTGGAAATACGTAATTGATGGGTTCCCATAATTCCCACATTTGTGGTTCTACTTTTAATTATTTGTTATTTTGCCCCTGAATTTCTTCTTCTATCAATCCTTCTTCTATCTCCACCTCTGATCATGTTGACTCTGATTCTTCCTTTGATCATGTTGTTTTGGTTCTGCCTCTGATCATGTTGCATTTGATTTTGCCTCTAATCATGGTTCTGCCTCTGATCATGCTGCTTCTAATTCTGCCTTTAATCATGATGTTTTGGTTCTGCCTCTGATCATGTTGCTTATGACTATGCCTCTGATCATGTTGCTTTCTAATTTTGTCTTTGTTCATGTTGTTCTAACTCTACCTATGGTCACATTTCCTCTAACTCTAACTATGCTGCCTCTTATCAAAAATGAGTAATCACATCTTTTCAACCTGTACATTTATTTTGGGAATTTGGAATGAAAAAAAGTTAGATATTTTGAATAGTAATTATTATAAAAATATATTTTGTCAAAAACTTAACTATATGAAAATCGAGATTTTAGGAAGTATAGTCTTAGATTATGAAATTGATTTATACCTTATTTTGTTTATTGATTTTTTATTTTTTATTTTTTATGATTGTTTGAATATGTATTCTTTGGAAGATTATTTTATTACGTATTCTTGAATGATTGTTGTTATTATATATTTAAATAAAATATTATATTTTAAATATGATTTTATGAAGATGATTGTAAAAAAAACAAATTATTTTCATTGTATGTGTTTGTTATGACTCTATGCTCCATACAGATCAGTCTAGTACTCCACAGTTATTTACTCTAATGAGTTATATGCTCCATAAAGACGAGTCTTATATCCCACATGAGATTAGATGAGTTTGAAACTCTACGTTAGATGAGCTGGTGCTCCACATGATGAGATGATACATATTTCGCGGAAATAGTACAAGACGCAACTGAATTGATTGGTTTATTTTTGTAAAATAAATGTATGTATTTGAATTATCTTATTATTATAGATGTGAATCATGGTTGATTTTAACTGAATGAGTTTGAATTAACTCTTGAAAGTGATTGTTTATTATAGAATTTTTTTCTAAAGAATATTTTTAGAAGAATGCGGGTTCCATGATCATTTTTTTTAGTTACCGTGTCTGGCCGAAGATAATACTTGTTTTTAAATTTGTGTGCATTATCACTGAAATTTAAAATCTCATGAAAGTATTTTCCGACGCTAAGACTGAGAACGTCAAGAGTTAAGAAATCCTACTTTTTTTTAGAATAGTAATTTCCTTAGAATAGACTATTAGATCGAGAATAAGTAAACACAATATCTATATCTTTATTTATTTCGAGATTAGTTATTAAATATCTAATTTTAAATTTTTTGATTACTAAACAATTTTTAGTTATAAAGATTTATTTTAAAGATTTCATAATATTATTTCTTACGAAGAATTCATTATTTATTATTAATACCTTATTCTTTTATATAAATAAGAAATTTTTGGTCGCTATTCAGTTGTTAAAACCAGGTAATTACAGCTAGCGCAACAAACACAGACACGAGAATTTTCAATTGCAATTGAATCTTGAATTTGGAATTCTGGAGAACCATCAATGTGATATCATTTTTGGCAGCATTGACTGGAATTTTCAGATTACGGTCCAGGGAAATGAAAAAGTTACCAACAAATCACACATTTTGTATTGCCAAGAAGATTCACATGTAATTCAATTTTGCAACCACTTTGTCATAGTTAGATAAAAAGAATGAGCGCTGGATCTGTTGATTTTTCCAATGGATGCAAAAGACTTACGATTTGTATTTGATCTTGGTAGAATATATTTGATTCCAATTGATCAGCAATGGATATTTTGACTCTATTTTTGAATGTGACGATTATGTCGTCGCAGGTTTAGTCTTCATATAAAAAAGGTGATGACTTTTTAGAGATCACATAAAAAATCAAGAAAAATGGAAGTGTCAAAATTAAAACTATGTCTACATGTCAAATACATTCACAAACATATCAAAAACACTTAAATCGATTAAAAAAACCATAAATCCTCGGATAAAATCCAGTAACTAATTATAACTATACAACAATAATGAATAATTTATTATATTTTAGATTATTTATATTTGATAAGATTTATATTATTATATTTTAGATCATATTTTATAAAAAAAAATATTTATATTTTATTATATTTCAATTTTATATTTTAAAATAAATTTTATATGAATAACTGAGTAAATTATTATTTTTATCTTATCTTATCGATTTCTAACCTTCTCATATTCAAGATATAGAAATTTCAACTAGAGAGAAATCATATGATCTGACTTAAGTTATTATATCTTATTGATTCATCAAACACTTGATTTAGACATGATATGATAATTTATTTATATTGTGTCTTTTAGTCAATATAAAAACTTATAACTTTTATTTTCCATCAAACTAATACTTTACTTTTCTTATCACATTAATATTTATATCTTTGATATTGTGATTCCTAACCAAAAAGAGAAGACAATAAGAATAAAAGAAGATTAAAGTTCCAATCGAATGCAAATTTGTCATAATACAAAACAAATAAAAAGGTATACATAGTAAAGTTATAAAAGACTAAAGTACAATTTAAATAATATAATACTATGCATATTTTAATCAAAACAATATTGCATTAATAATGATTAAATTCTACTAACCTGAGTATGAGAGAGGATCAACATGGTTTACATATTTGTAGATCAATTTGTCGGATCTACAAAGTTAGTATTTGATAATTTTTTAAAGTTACAAAGTGGTTATTTTAGTTATGATGGATTATATTTTGGCCAATTCACTTATGTCTTTTTATATACTAATTTTAATTTTCATTAACTATCACTAAAAATATTTTTACTTATTCCTAAAATTTTCTATTTACTTTATTTCACATCGTTGATGCAATCTTTAAGCGATTATAGTTTGCTTCATATTTGATTGAATCACACCAATTATATTTAAATCAATCAAACTACTTTTTTTTCGTAAAATTGTCCCTTATATTTGGAACAATTTGTTGCAATACCAAATCAATTTTTAACAAGTGAGTTTTCATACGAATAACCACTCTATTAAATTGAAGCTACTATAGGAAAATGGCTCCAAAGCGGCCAAGTAAAGATCAAGTTGTTACTAAGAAGGAGTTGGCTCCACATATAAGGGCCGGTGGAGATGTTGATAAGAAGAAATATATCTTGTTTGTTTCATTTCATGTTAGCAGAATGTACTCATGTTTTAAAAAGATAAATTGTCCAAGTTTATTTGGTTCAATTATGTATTGTGGCTTTTAATTAACTTCTAGATATATCTTGCTTTGACTAAAACAACCACCATATTGCATCCCACCAAAATAACTTCTAGTGTGTGATAGAAAATCTCTTAAAAGTTGAGACCCTATTCAACTTCCTTCCATGACATAGGCGCCTATATATATTGTCGGATTCAATTTAGGGAATTTTTATAATTTAGGGAACTTAAGTTCATTTAATTCTTATAATTTTTTGTTAAAAAATCAAACCTTAACTAACTTACCCCTAATTATAATGGTCATCTGCTCACAATATTTAGAAATTAGTTTAAAGGTATTTTTTGGATTAGTAATACTTGTTATAACCAAATTAGTTTGATGAACAATGAGTCCTAATAATTTTGAAAATAAAAAAATTATTTGGTAGGAACAATTTATTGCACTAATAATTTTATTTAAATGTGCAAATCCTTGTAATGAACTTTAAAGTTTTTACAATGCATTCATTGATGAAAAAATAAGATAAACAAGGAAATTAAGATAATGTTTTGAAGAATCTATTAAAGTTGTGTCTGACTCTGTTAAACGCGTTCTCAATGTGCCTTTGTTGAATCTAATTGCAAGTTCACCATGATCATTTTGTGTCTGATAAATCTGATAAACCAGTTAACCTCTGCTCAATGCTTCAAGTTAACACTCTAATAAAGTCAATATTGTGATAATAAGTCAACATCTCAACATCCTCTACTCATCAGAGTGGATTTATCCTATGACTAAAGACACGCATGACATCCTCTGAAAATGTCTTTGATTTTTCAACCACTTCTATAAAGATATATTGAATCAATAATAAAGATGGAATTGAACAAGTTTTTAATGTTGATTCAAAATCTCTGAAGAATCGATACAAAATATTATTTCACAGGTTGATTTTATGTAAGCACAAAAATGGTCATAAAAGGACTTGTGATTGTCACTGCAATATAAACTAGAGAAAAACTTTTTGCCATCGTAGATAGAAATTTGTGAAAATTCTTGTGCTAGCTCTTAGTTCTGAAAAATCTAAAATAATTTTTTAGATCATTTTAGTAAATTAGTGATTATGTTAATTTTCTGAATTTAAATACGAATTCTCGTTCTTAAGACTCATCAATGTCCCCTAGCTCAATTGCCAACTTATCTACCCGAACATTGATTATTTTAATATCATTGTATATAATTTTCAAATGATTTAAATGCATATTAGTCATTTAATTTTGTCTTATTTATGATTTTGGTCCCTATTTATACAGTTATGAAATTGGATCTTTATTTTCAAAATGTCTTACACCTTCTCCACATATGCATTTGGAGTTGATTTTTTATGAATTGGTTAGTGGAATACTTGTGTAACAATTGAGTTTATGCCATCAAAATGAGTTGTTGAATGAGAAACCATATAAACTGTTTTACAATAAATTTTAGTTGCATTTTGTAATATAGATTTATTGAATATTTTGATGAAATATGAATTAATTGTAAAGTAAGAATTCACTTAGATAGTATTACCGATTAGCGGCTAATGATTTATGAATTGTAATTAAAAGATATTTTTTAGGTAAACAATTGTCAATATTTCTTAAAATAATAAAAATATCAAAAATGTTTTAAATATTTTCATAAATACATGCATATTTAATAATTAGTATTTTATCTTCTCTCTACGACAATAACTTACTATAAAACTCTCTTATCAAAGAAAAATAAACATACATTTTACAAAATAAAAATATAATTTTTTTACGAATTTAATTAGGCCTAAGTTGCAAGTTGCAAGTCACAGACAAAAATAGCTAATTGTAAATATCAAACAACATAACTTCAATCCATAATTTTCAACATGATAAAAAAAAATAAGATAACAAACAACACACTCAATCTCTTTGATAAAAGAAAGGCTTAATTGTAGTTTTATTCCCTCTATTTTAACTGAATCGCAAAAATAGTCCCCTCATTTTATTTCTCTTCAGTTTTGGTCCCTTAAACAAAATTTTGATCCAAAACTTGATGAAATTTCATTTTTTTTGTCTATTTAAATCACATGCTTCAAGATCTCGTGGTGCAACAATTGTACCTGAAATTTATTATTATAAATAGTGTGGTGTGACTTGAAAAAATGAAACTTTATCAAGTTTTGGACTAAAATTTTGTTTGAGAGACCAAAACTAGAGAAAAATAAAATGAGGAGACTACTTTTGCAATTCAGTTAAAATAGGAGAATCAAAACTGCAATTAAGCCTAAAAGAAATGAACCAAACTTCAAATATCTCCATAGAAGAACTTCTTGAAAAGCTCCAAATGTGCAATCTGAAAATGCAAACACACAATAACAGATCCATCTCCTTCAGAACTAAGAAGAATCAATGCCCTATCGTGTGGAGACAGAGAATTTAATCCAAAATAAACAGGCTTCCCCCAACCAAAATCAGCTTCGTAAGTAGGCATACTTAACCAACTAGTTACATGAAAATTAGGATTCCCAAAATAAAGAGTTTTCTTATCAAAATCACCTAAAAACAAACTCCTTGCATCATCCAAATTTTCAAAGCCTCTAATAACATCAATTTGTGACCTTATATACTCATCATTTACAACCTCAACTGATTCCCTTATTTTTTGTGAAACATAACCCAAAGGCTTTGATGTGATTTCTCCAACATACCCTTTTACTGCTGTTTGTGTCAAAGCATTCCCATAATAATTTTTAGGAAGAGGTGGAACAATTCTACTTCTTACATCAGCATTGAATCTAACAACACTTTCTTGATTCTCTTCAAGCTCACGTGCCTTTAATGCACATCTCCAAACATGTGCACTAATTGATTCAAATCTACTAAAAGGTCTTGACCCTTTTTTCATCATAGCTAGAACAATTTCATTATTTTCATTGGCTTTTTTCTTCAACTTCTCAACTTGTTCAGGTGAAAGTCTCAACAAAGAAACTGTTGTTTTTTTCAGTCTTTCTTCTTCGGTATCGGTTCTTCCAAGAATCAACGGCAGTGGCTTCAATTCTATATGTTCAAAACGTGGTTCCAAAGGGGTGTGTGAAAATTTGAGAACTGTTCTATCTAAAAAAGGTAACTCATTAGGATCAAGTGTTTCTCCTCTTGCTAATTTAGCCCATAAGTTGATGAATCTAACGGCTTCAAGTCCATCTGCTAAAATGTGGTGCATAGCAACACCAATTGCACAACCTTCATTGTTTTTGAACTTTGTGAGTTGCACAACAAAAAGAGGCATTTCTTCAATTTGTTGAGTATTGTAATTGAATGTTGGAGCAAGCTCTTTGGTGGAGTCAGAGAATGAAAAGTCACCATAATCATGAATTGTTTTAGTTGTTTCGGCTTCGATTAAAATGACTCCTTTTGCATTGAGATTCAATTCGAGTCGAGCACCTTGTGTGTAACACAGTCTACCAGCTATAGGATAGTAATGAACTAGAATTTTGGTGAGAGAGTTTTTCAATGTTTGTATGCTGTTTTCAATTTGGTTCTGTTTTTGGGGTTTGTAAATGTAGAAAGTGGGTGTGTGGCCGAAACGAACAACTTGGTCTATGTCGGAAAGCCATAAACGCCCTTGTGGGGTTGGTTCGTCAGGGATGACAGTGTAACGAGCTTTAATTGTTGCCACTCTTTTTCTTGTTCTGTGTGAATCTCAAAATAGTATTGTTATATATATATATATAAGATTTGTTTTATGTGCAAACACTTCGTGAATATTCCTAGGGAAAAACAAATAGAGAGAATGATGTAATATGTTACTCATATGATATTCATACCAAACAAATTAACACTTATGAGACTCGAGAATAATACATAATATATGTTTTCATTGATAAAATTTCAAAATAATTTAATATACAAATGATAAATTGTATATAATGAGATTTAATTTAACATACAAATGATAAATTGTATATAATGAGATTGAACGGTCATACACCAAATACGTTGTCATTTATCAGATTAAACTATCATACATTGGATAAATTTTCACCTATAAAAATTTCAAAACATTATTATAGATGAAAAAAATTGTCAATCATGAGATTGAATATTTAATAAATTTTATCTATGCAGATATGTATATTTTGAAATACTTCACTTTATTTTAAATATATAAATATAAATGAGAAAATTATACGTTAATATTAATTTTATAAGTCACCGTCTCTCATTACTTTTAATTTTCTAAGTACATTCATAATTTATATAAATTAATATATTATTTTTTAAAGTCACGTAGAAAAATAATATTGACTTTAATACGAACGCATAGTTTTTTTACTAATTTTTATAATAAAAATGAATAAAAGAATATAAATAATGACAAAAATAGTTATGATAATGGATTGATTATTTTTGAGTCATAAAAAAAATACCAATCTATTTTTTTTTTAAATTAATGTTTAAAAAAATTTTACATAAATATTTAATAAAAATTTATTATTTTACCGTGTAACTCTACTTTATAACAACAATCTAAATAAATCTACTTTACATTTCTTATTTAAAAAAAAAAAACTTGCACCTACTACTGTGTTTTCATTAATAACATCCACCTACTACTGTAAAATAGATAGAGAATTATAAACAATTGTAAGAAAACCAAAACTATAAATACGAATATTTCGGTTGATGAGTTAAATGTATAAAATATTGAAAACGAGATTAAAGATTTAATATATACTATTAACATTTTTCTTTTTCACTAACAATTAACTAATAATATACGTCGATCAAAAAATAAATAAAGAAAATAAAGGTTAAAAATCAACAGAAAGAAATTAAATTTTAGAATACAATTTTTCTCCTCATCTTATTTTAAAAAAAAATTAGTTTGATTTTTTATTAGCATATTGAATCATTTATCTCTTAGAAATGTTTGAAAATATTATAAGTTAAAAATAATTTTATATTATTTGGAATTGTAAAAAATAAATGAGTTTAATATTATACTTGAGGATCTAGTTCTTTATTTTAAATTGCATCAATCAGAAATAATTTATGATTATATTTAATTATTTTCTTTTCTCTTTAACTTTTTGTCTTAGAGTTTTGTAAAATATAGTTCAAATACTTGCTTTAAAATAATGGGTGAGAGTTTGATAGATATGTATGTGTTGTAACAATTTTTACATAATGTTATTCTTTAGTTGTCAATAAATAATAGACTAAATAGCAACAACGGTCTCTTAACTTAATTTCAGTTAAGGTTTTAGTTTTTTATATTTTTTTCTTCGATTTAGTCTTTTATTTTAATTTTAAGTCATAATTTTTTTTTATATATTTTAAAATGTCAACAATGTTATTCCTTTTTTTTTTTACAAAAATTTAAAAAATTCATCAAAATTTTCAAACAATATTCATAAAATTAATTATCATCTTCAATATAATGCGAATTTCATCAAATGCATAACTCGAATATTCAAATAAACTCATATTTTTATCTCCAACAATATCAAATTCATCAAATAAAGAATAAAAATATGAGTTTATTTAAATATTTAAGTTATAAATTTGATGAAATTTGCATTATATTGAATATGATAATTAATTTTACGGAATTTTTTTGAAAATTTTGATTATTTTTAAAATTTTTGTAAAAAAAAAAGATAACATTATTGATATTTTAAAAAATAAAAGATTAAATTGTAGCTTAAAATTAAAATAAATGACCAAATCAAGAAGAAAAAAAAAAGATAAATAACTAAAATGTTAACTGAAATTAAGTTAAGAGACCGCAAGTGCTATTTAACCTAAACAATAATTATGAATTTTTTTTTCTAATTTTGAAATCTTCATATTATTTTTTGTGTTGTTATCGTGTTATTTTAATTTATTTATCTAATTTTCCCAACATTATCTTATTTTTGTAATTTTAATTTGATCTCTTAATTGTTAAAAGTTTGAATTGGATCTTTTATCGTTTACTTTTGTTTGAAAATGATCTCTTATTATATAAAACTTACTAGAACATGATCAAGTTTTTGGTGTTAAGAATGGTCTCTTATTTTACTTAAAAAAAATCGTAATATGGTCCCATTTTCCACAAAAGGCAATATTTTCCAATTTTTGAAGTAATTTTAAAGGACAATTTCTTGTTTGATGTTCACTTTTTTGAATAGCTCACAATTATGCACGTATGTAGTCTCACCGTTACTAAAATTGAGTGGCAACGAAACACTTAAGTATGGACATCTCTTATTCATTTGGGTTTTATCCTCTCACAAATCAATATCATTCTAAAAATAAAATTTTGTTTTAAAATAATTTTCATTTTTTTAATTTCTTTTTCAATAGTACTCTTCCATCATTATTAGATACACCACTTCCAATGTATTAATTATATTTTATATTTATGATAATAAAAACACACAAATAATAAAATCATAATAAGAACACAAAAATTATATATATTTGATATAAATTTAAAAATAAATAAATAAAATAAAAATATTTTGAACTAACAAAATCATCACGTGATCCCAATACAACAACCTAAATTTCAAATTCTAATTGTAAACTTATTTAATATTTAAGATATTTAAGATATTTAAAATATATTTAGTGTAATTTATTCGTGTATATTTACTAGTAAAATATCTAACTCGTTTTAGAAAGATCATTGATTATCCAAACCGATTATTAATATTAAGGAAATCCTTTATGTATTTTTGCATTATGTGTTTCGTTTTCTATAACTTAGAGGCAACTTCTTACACGATAAACTTAGAGACAATATATCTCTAGAACATGAGGTTTTATTTTTGCATTATGTGTTTCGTTTTCTATAACTTTTCATTTTTTTTTATAGGTTATAGGAGCCTTAGGATTAATTAGAAACAATGACTAAGATTTAATGCAAGTATAAATACTTACATATGGTGTCAACAAATCTTATCTTATAAATAATTAGTTAAAATTTGTATTTTTTTTTTAATATTATCGACTTAAAAATGAAAATAACTATGAGACAAACTAACATTTTTGAGATTGAACAATTATAAGTAAGATAAATTCTCATTGATAAAATTTTAAAATAATTTATTATATACAAAATAAATTATCATATACATGACAAATTGTCACTTATGTGATTAAACTATCATACATAGGAAAAATACTTGTTCATAAAAATTTATAAACACTGACGTAGAAAGGAAATATTATCACTGATAAGATTGGATATTTAAAAAAATTGTCTCAGCAATTATGCTTATTTTGAAATGCTTCATTTTAGTTTAAATACACAACAAATAAATAGAAAAATTGTATATTAATATTTTAATTACAAGTCTCCATCTCTTATTACTTCAAATTTTCTAAAAAGATTCATATTTATATAAGTTGATATATTATTTTTTCAAGTCATATAGAAAAATAATACCTACTTTTGATCTTGCGAGTGCACACTTTTTTTTTATACTAATTTTTATAATAAAAGTGAGAAAAAAGATGGCAATTGTTATAACATGTTGAAATGGACAGACATTTGAGCAATTGGCAGAAATATATTTACATAGTTGTAGATGGCAGGGATTTTACAACTCATTCAACAACGGGTCCAACATTTCTTAAAGAAAAAACAGAACTTGCCCCACTGAATTGAATTTTCTGTGTTTTCATTAATAGCATCCAGCTACTACTATAAGATAGATATTAATTATTGTAAGAAAAAAACGATAGATAGGAATACTTCACTCCACATATATAAGTAATTCGATTGGTGAATTAAATGCACAAAATATTGAGAAATAGATAAAAGATTTAATATATGCTATTAACATCTTTCTCCTTAACTAATAATATTCGTCAATTAAAAAATAAATATTTGTGAATTAAAAAATAAATATATAAAATAAAGGTTAAAAATCAGAAGAAAAAAAATAATTAAAGATTAAAATACAATTTTGTTCCTCATTTTTTTTTAAGAATTTTGTTCGATTCTTTATTAGCTTATTATTGACTCCTTTATCTCTTAAAAATGTTTGAAAATTTTGAATGTTAGAAATAGTCTTATATTGTTTGAAATTGTAAATGATGAATGAATTCAATGCTATATATGAAGTTTTAGTTCTTCATTATAATTTACATCAGTCAAAACAATATGGATGTTTTGAAAGTCATGAAAATTTTGATAGAAATGTGATGTAACAATTTTTACAAAATGTTATTTTGTAGTTGTCATTATATAATAATCGTGATTTTTTTTCATTAACTTTACAGATTTCATATTAATTTTTTGTGTCCTATTGTATTATTTTAATTTCTCTATCCATTTTTTTTCAATATTATCTCCTTTTCTAATTTTAATTTGTTCTCTTATATTTTAAAAGTCTGAATTCAATCTTTAATCATTTACTGTTGTTCCAAAATGATCTCTTATTATATAAAACTTACTTCAACATTATCAATTTTTGGTTTTAAAAATAATCTCTTATTTTACGAAAAGAAATCGTAATATGATCCCATTTTCCAAAAAACACAGTATTTTCGTTTTTTAATCATATCGAATTAGGTGAAATGCATTGAATGGCTCAAATTAAGTACGATTGTGGTCTCACCGTTACTATAAGAAAATTGACTTCTTGTGTCAAATAACGTTTGTCACTAAAAGTCAAACTATAGGTAAAAGTCAATAATACTTTGAGTGACACTCAGATCGACTTTCAACTTTAAGGGATTGTCTTGCTATGTTTTGAGGACTGTCACTACATGTTTTGAAGACTGTCACTACATGTTTTTTATTTCTACCTACAATAATGATTGTCACTAAAAACTAGATAAATATAAATAAAGAATTGATTTATTCTTATGGTATTGTCTGTCACTAAAGCTTATTATTATTTATTAAAATTAAATTTATTTTATCTCTACTAATTGTAATTCTAAATTATTAATACCAGTAAATTAAATTTAAATTTCTAATGTATTTTTATTAACTAATGCCATTGAAACATACAATAAAATGACATGATTTAAGAATAAGGCATGGCGCACTATATGGCAATGAATTAAAAAGGAGTGGAGGAATAAACTGGCACACTATATGCTCAGGTTATGAATTAGGTGTATAAAAAAAGGCATGCATCGACTATAGCGAAATTGGCAATGATTCATATTCTAAAATCAGCATTCGGTAAATATGAAGAATACAATAATTGGCATTAATATAGAGAACGAAAAAACCAAATGCTTCTACTAACAGCCAATTCAAGAAAGATTATATCATGTTGTGGACAGACACCTAAAACCTTCGGTATCAATCAATTTATATTTCCTCCACTCGTTTTTCAAGCTTATCATTTGCCTCTTTAAGTGTATCAGTTTCTCTTGCAGCCTAAAGAAAATGAAAACATATATCAACTAAGAGTAGAGAGAAACACAAAAATCAGGAATAAGAAAAAAAAAAAAAAGGAGGTTGCTTAAATATTAATTGATGAGTCATATAGAATTAATATATGAGATTCCTAATTAAAACACCAACAAATCACAATACAAGAAGAAAAATAGAAAGAAAACCTTGTCATTTTATTGTAATGTGATTTTATCATTGGTTTTTCTGGAGCTATTGTTTGATTCATCATTAGTGTTGTCCTCTACGATGTTTTTTTTGTGTTTTTCATGATTCTCATTTACATCACAACCTGCACATTCCAGAAATTCGAGTTAAGAGTTGGAATATGAAGAGTAAACAAAAACATGAATGAATCCTATCAAGATGTAATATGCTAGAAAGGACCAAATTATTAATTATGAATAGGAAAATATGATAGTTCGACTTTCAGAAAGTGAAAAATGAAATGACTAGACATTACCATTAGTACTAGCCTGACTTTGATGGAAATCAGAATTTTTAAAGAGCACTCTTATGATTCTTGTTATGCTATTAGAAACTCTATTTCGGCCTTAACATCTCCATGTACCTGATCTAGAATCTACAACAAAGAATTTATACTTACATGTAAAGTTGTTAATTTCTAGAAGAAAAAAAAAAAAACAGCAAGCTGCAAGAGTTCTCCTTTAATTGAGATATCATCAATTTTCAAAAAAAAAAAAAAAAAGCATCCACTTATTGCACGTGTTCCGCTTTTTCTTTGTTTTCTCATCCACTTCCAGCCCATAACCACCTTTACGACCTTAGCTGAAAAGTTTGCCTACTAGCTTGCTCATAGGGTTTGCTAGCTCTATTTTGCATTTGATGGGATGACGCTGAAAGATCGGCATCCACCTTTCACAAACTAGAAATAATCAGTAAATATATACTTCTCTTAATTAACTTTTAACATTAATTTGAGAATTAGGATACATAATTCCAATAAGAACCTAATTACAATAGACCTTGCAGGTCCATCACAAGGATAATCCTTTAACCGAACACTATTATAATGATCCCCGTCATGATAAGACCTAGAATGACACCATACCCAAATAAAGCTTCAAAATTCATATGCAAAGTCAAGTCAATTATTCTGAGATGGTTTCGCATATAAGCTATTGATACACACACCTTAAATATTACATATATGCACAAACGGACAGGTCTATTGCACTCATAACAACATTACTAATATTAGTTACAAACTACTCTAGCCACATACCAGTAAGATATGACTGAATAGATGTTTGCTCATTGATTTCATCAACTTGCCTTCAAAATAACCTTCACTAATTTATGTCAGCTGATACCAGATTCGTATACAACATTTAATTTTCGTTCGCCGCACTTCACATCAAAATAATGAATAGACTATTATTTATCTATTCTTTGTGTGTATGATTCTACGGTATTGCAGTAATTAATTTAATACTACATTTTGAAAGCATAGGTCTTAAAATCACAAAATGAAGACCTAGAGTCTTCTAACAAGTTAAAATATAAATAAATATTTGCTAGTTCAGTTATAGATTTAGCAAAAAGGGCAAAAAGAGAGTCAAGAAAAAGGGAAAAAGTCAACGCCAAAAATAGCTACTATTTGTTTCAAGAAATGTTGCATTTAGAGTGTAAGAGGAATTATTAGAAATAAAAGCATTGAGATGGGAATGATTGAACTGACCTTAGATGGATTAAATGGCAAAAAATTAATATCATGTAAGAGGAATTAAAAATCAAACAAAGAAGAAGTCATTCCTAATTAAGAATCAAAACAATAATAAGCACTTTATAAGATAAGAGGTGATACCTAGGGTCCTAATATAAAAATCAAAATCAAGTATCTATATAAATATATATGAAAGTTCAGGAAAAAAACCATCATCTCTATGCAACATGCTTTGGTGATTTTTTCACTTTTGGACAATACAAAACTAAGACTGAAATCAACGTAAATGAATGTTCATTGTTTATGAAGATTGTCATTACTATTTAACATGTTCTTTGCTTTTCAATTACCAAAATCAAGGCGTAGAAAATTGCTACTAGAGGCTACAACTTATTCAACATGAATTAAAGGCTAGTTATGTAACTTACTGAATATAGTTGAGCATACATATTACACTCTTGGCATTTTTATGCTTCAAGAGAGTTGCCAGCCCCAGATCTCCAATCTTAACTTCTCCTTGGTGACCATTTATAAATATATTATCACACTTCACATGGATTGTGATTGTGAAGATAGATTAAACCCATTAAAATATGCATTGCCCATCCTTTAACAACTCTCATGTCGACCTTCTTTTGTTTCTTACGGTACCTAAATCATGCATCAAACCAACTAACAAAAGGGTTAATCTCACAATAAAACAGAAAAACAAATTAAACACATATATAAAGGATAGTGAACACCCTATATGTGGCTCCCTGAGGTGAACAACTCAGGAATCATGTTAACATTCTTGTGCTTGTCTTCAATCCGAACTTGGTTCCACGCAACTTCGAGTTCGTTGACTTCATCAAATGCCTTAAAACTAATTAACCACAAATTAAGAAAAATATATACAAAAATTTGAATATTTGACGCATTCAAATCTTCTTTAAATTGGATGTATATAAAAACAATTAATTATCAATTACTCCTATGAAATACAACATAATATAGAAATTCTTCTCTAAAACCAAAAAAACACTTAACTATGGACATCTTTTTATTCACTTCGGTCTTACCCTATCTCATAAATCAATATCACCTTAAAAATCAAATTTTTTGTTAAAATAATTATCATTCTTAATTTTTGATTATTTTTTTAATTATACTCTTCAATTATTATTAGATACATTACTTCTATTATATTAATTATATTTTATATTTATGATAATGAAAACACATAAATAGTAAAATCATAATAAAAATAGACAAATTATATATATATATATATATATATATATATATATATATATA
>NC_021164.2:49391279-49410787 GCF_000331145.2 Cicer arietinum | reverse complement strand
AAAAAAAAAAAAAAAAAAAAATATATATATATATATATATATATATATATATATATATATATATATATATATATATATAAAGTAATAAATAAAGTAAAAAGATTTGAATCTAATATAATAATCACGAGGTCGCAATGTAATGAATTAAATTTTTTATTTTAAATTTTAAATGTGAACTTATTAAGTTACTTACAATATTTAAAATATGTTTAGTGTAATTTCTTGGTATATATTTACTTTAAAATTTCTAGCTCCTTTTTATCATGCTACACCAAAGGAAAATGATATTTGTTAAATTCCAATAATTGACATGTTATTTTTATTAAAATGTTCCTTCATAGTAAATAAATTAGTATTATTATTTCATACAAAATGTTTAATATCTTATCAATAAAATTTTATTTGTCAAAAATCCAATTAAATTTTACTCACAAATCTCTAATTGATATATCATAATAGATATATCATGTTTGTTATATTGTTTTATTTTTAGGTTATATTTAAAGGTGGTAAAATAGATGGATTGAATGTATATGAATTTGAATTGTGATGAATTCATCAAAATAATTCATTAATCCATTTACGATTCAACTATAACTTCTTAAAAAAATTCAATTCAATAAATCCATTAAAAATAAAATCCATCTAATTCATCCTCTTATTCCCTCTTAAAAAAAAAAGAGTGACATTTTATCCAACTTAATCTTCATTTAGGCTCAACACTACCTAACCAACAATTTCTGTATACTCACTAATAATAACAGAAAGGAATACCGAATCCCTAGCCACCATCACCTTCACACCTATCCAAAGCTTAGAACTTATTTTTCTTGTGAACATCTTTGTGGGACTTAGAGCTTTGTACTAGGAAGAAAAGCGGTCAAGGTTAGGACTTTTTCCCACACAAATTATAGTTAGACCATTGGTTGGATGACATAAAATAAATAATTGTGATTACTTATCTTTTAAAATGAATTAATGTAGACTAATGGATTAAAATAATAAAACCTTAATTTTTTTGTTGGGATTGATTTGTAATATATGACTTATATGAAGTAAACTATTGAATTTTATGTTATGTGTGATAAAGTTGTAGTTTTATGATAAATATGAAATAAAGTTTGGATTTTTACCTTATATGTGATAAAGTTTTATCTTTTATGATGTATATGAGTTGGAGTTTGAACTTTCTTGTTATATATGTTAACGTGTTAATTTTTATGGCATATATGACATCAAGTTTCGATTTTTATGTATATGTGGTGAAAGTTATAATTTTTATTATTATTTGTCTATGAATATGTGATACTCATGTTAAAGATGTGTGGTATCTGATCTTAGTGATATGTGAATAAAGTGATAAGTTTAAAAAGTGATTTTGAATGCTTATGACATGATTCTTAGTGGGCGGTGTGGAAATATATCTCTTTGATAACATATTATCATGTTATGCATCTTCGTGCGAGTTGCCTTAGTGGCAGATTTGTTTTCCCCATTGGTATCTTTTTGTGTGGAAGTTACCTTAGTGAGAGATTTATATTCGGATCATATAGTTTTAGGAGCATGTATTATGCATATATTATGATATTCAATTTACCGGTTTGCACATTTTTTCTTTTAAAATGAAAGTTATTACTTTTATATGTTTTGTGTTATTCTTCTATATGTTTAGTTTTTGTTTGATGTGAATGATAGAAAAAAAAAATGACCCTTACAACAACATTTTAGGTACAATGAGTTCAAGGAGATTCAAGAGTAGTTAATGAGTATTGATGTGCGGCGAACGTGGGGGTATAAATAAGGTTTTTTCAAGATAGCCTTGTAATAATAGAATTCCCGCAATGTTTCTAAGTTTTTTTTAATCTTTTGTCAACAACTTTTAAAATGCACTATAATTCTAAAAATACAGAAGTGGGTTCCTTCTGTTAGGAATAATTGTTTTTACTTTGTTTTAGTTTTTGAATAAACATTTTCTTAATGATATTAAATAACATAGTTGTTACTAATTATATAAATAAATAAATAAATAAATGTTAAGTATTCTTACACACAAAACAAAGTTTGTCGTAAATTTTTCTAAGCGATGAGTATTTTTAAGTAATGTCTTGGATTAAAAATCTGAAGCGTTACATTTTGGTATCATAGCAATAATTCTCGGACTTTGAGGGTGGAACGCTTCATGTTTGTAGCATTATTTTAAATGTTGCTTGTGTTAATTGTTTGTTTTTCTTATTATTGGATTTTTATTGATATTTTAAATTCTTATTAGAGCATCTCCAACGGTAGAAAAATAAGTTCGTCCACCAGTGTGTAGTTACGTAAAATTCTGTTGATGGCGAGTTCACTGTTGGAGATGTGTCAAGCTGTCATCACGGTTCTCTCAAGAAGGAACGGTACTTTCATCACGGTACTTTCATCACAGTTACCTTTTTTTGTTGTTAATTTACGAATAATAATAAATATATGACTGTTAGTGGTGGGTCTTATTTAATGAAACCGTGAGTTCATCGTTGGAGTAAAAAATGAATGAATTATTTCAAGATGATGTGGCATGATGGACCCCATTTAATAAACTCATATTGAGTTCACTGTTGGAGATGCTCTTATGTGTCATTAATTATGTTAATTGTTTTATTTTCTAATTATTTGATTTTCTTAAGTACATAAACTTCTATTATGTATCATTAATTGTATAACTTCCTTGAATTTGTGTGATTAAATATATGTCTTAAATTCTTGGTATTTGAAAATAGTTTTAATTTGATTCAATGCAGTAATTGTTTTTGATTTAATGACGTTATAACGTTATGAATTTACTACTCGTGATTTGAATTTCTTTTTAAATAATTATTTGTATTTTATGAATTTAATACCCGTGATTTAATGACATTATGAATTTCCTACTACGATGTTACGAATTTACTACTCATAATTTGATTTTTTTTAATTGTTTGTATGTTATGAATTTAATACTATTGATTTAATGACGTTATGAATTTACTACTATGATGTTACAAATTTACTACTGATAATTTGATTTTTTTTTAATTGTTTTGTATGTTATGAATTTAATACTCGTGATGTAATGACGTCGTGAATTTACTACTATGACGTTACGAATTTAAACTCATGATTTGAATTTTTTTTATTTATTGTTTATATGTTATGAATTTAATACTTGTGATTTAATTTGACGTTATGTGATAATTGTTTGTACATTTATGGCATTATCAATTAATTCCCATGATTTGATTTTTTTTTTTAATTTAAAATTATAAAATGAGAATTTTGTTATTTTGCTATACTGTGTAATTATTACATATTGATTTAGATTGATTTGATTTGAAAATATATAATAATTAATTGGTCTCCACTTTAACGACGTTATTAATTAGGCCAATTAAATTATAATGATTATGAATATTCCTTAATTACTTAATTTGTGTTATGATCTAAGTTTTTGTAATAAAGACAATGCTTTAAACCTCTAACCTATATAAAATTTTAGAATTCCCATAATAGAAGGGAAGGGTAACACCATAAAAAGTTGGATTAACGGAATTCTGACTAAGGAAAGACTTGGTTATTAAGTGGTCCGTTGACCCGCCTCTCTTTCCTGAAAACCCCTCTAGTACATGACTTATCGTGTAACCTAGACCTATTGTCCCCATAATAGAAAGGAAATGTAATACCGTAAAAAGTTGTATTAGCGGGATTCTGGCTAAGGAAAGAGTTGGTTATTAAGTGGTCTGTTGACCCACCTCTCTTTCCTAAGAACCCCTCTAGTACATGACTTACTATGCGACCTGAACCTACTATATAGTAGTGGATCAAATATTTCCTTACGACCCTAAGGTTACAATTAAATCATAGTGTTATCATAATTAGATAATTTGTAGGAAGTATGGCTCATCGCGCAACCCGATCATTTCCCCAAAGAGGAAGTGGCATTACTAAAGTAATCCACGCCATGAATGCAATGGCCCAACAAGCTGCAATTCAGGCTCAACTTAATGCGCAGAGAGACCACAGGGAGGAAGCATCGAATGCAACGATAGGATTTACCATATTTATTATTTTATCGTTCGTTTCAAAAGTTTTTAAAATCATATAAATACAATTCAACCAAGTATCAAATCTATTTTAAAACAATTAAACACATGTTTATATTGTTGTCTAATAAATTCTTGACAAACCTAGAATGTTCTTGCTTTTGGGTTTGATGGAACACGTGAATAAGTGTGAGAATAGGTTGTCACATGTCTGGTACTGTTCTAAATCAGAATTATGCTGATTTTTTTTTTGCAAAATAATGTAAGTATAGTTTACTGACGCCTTTGCTCACAACTCATCAATCTGGTCATCATTATGAAGGTTGTTTTCCTACTTTAGGCATTCAACTAGAGTTCTAGGCTTGACCATTGATTTTGAGTAGTCTTGATACTCTTTAACTTGTGGTTTGGATTGTGAAAAATGATATGTTTTTAATTTTTTTTCTTTAAAAGATAATAACCATAATGTTCTTTTATAAAACTAAAACGTTCTTGGTTCTGTGTTGTATGGGACACGTGCACAAAATATTTAATAGTTGTTTAGTATCAGTCCTTTGTTACATAGGCATGTTGAGCTTTCTACAAAAAGTGCAGCAGCAATGTCTAATCGTCCTTACAATCATTTCTCATAGCTCATCAATCTGGAGATTAATCTGGTCATTGATCTTGAGCTTTCTACAACTTGTTTTTTGGGCTTGATAATAGTTTTTAGTAGTCTTGATATTGTTTTATCTTGAAGTTTGAACTATGGAGAATGATTTGTTTTAATTGGGCTTACTTGCAATTTTAGTACCTCTATTTTTACTGATTCACGAAATTGGTCCCCCTATTTTAAAAGTTGATAATTTTGGTCATTCCCTCTGATTTTTTAACTAAAAGATGATGACGTGAGATATTTTAAATAAAGTGACATATGATAGGATGATGTAGAATTATTAATACCTATGAAATTGAAATAAAACGTCGTAAAAATTTAGATTTTAACTTCAGAAATTTTTCATATTTTTAATTTAATTAATGACATATGAATAATTAATGTACTAGATGATTCTATTTTATAAAATTGTATATCACGTCATTAAAAATATGTCAAACCGCCGTTTTTTAGTTTAAAAATACGAGAAATCACTACAAGAAAAACACCATTTTGTGGCCGAATAAAACCCTCACAAATTAGTGACCGAAAAAGCCCTCACAAATGTCAAAATTGAAATTGGTCTTTATTTGTGGCTGAAAAAGCCCTCACAAATTTTTAAATATTTAACTGGAATTTGTGGCTGCCTAAGCCCTCACAAAATCACAACATTGTGATTTTGTGAGGGCTCACAAAGGAACGCGCACGTGGCATTTGTGGCTGCAAAGGCCGCCACAAAGGAACGCGCACGTGGCATTTGTGGCTGCAAAGGCCGCCACAAAGGAACGCGCACGTGGCATTTGTGGCTGCAAAGGCCGCCACAAAGGAACGCGCACGTGGCATTTGTGGCTGCAAAGGCCGCCACAAAGGAACGCGCACGTGGCATTTGTGGCTGCAAAGGCCGCCACAAAGGAACGCGCACGTGGCATTTGTGGCTGCAAAGGCCGCCACAAAGGAACGCGCACGTGGCATTTGTGGCTGCAAAGGCCGCCACAAAGGAACGCGCACGTGGCATTTGTGGCTGCAAAGGCCGCCACAAAGGAACGCGCACGTGGCATTTGTGGCTGCAAAGGCCGCCACAAAGGAACGCGCACGTGGCATTTGTGGCTGCAAAGGCCGCCACAAAGGAACGCGCACGTGGCATTTGTGGCTGCAAAGGCCGCCACAAAGGAACGCGCACGTGGCATTTGTGGCTGCAAAGGCCGCCACAAAGGAACGCGCACGTGGCATTTGTGGCTGCAAAGGCCGCCACAAAGGAACGCGCACGTGGCATTTGTGGCTGCAAAGGCCGCCACAAAGGAACGCGCACGTGGCATTTGTGGCTGCAAAGGCCGCCACAAAGGAACGCGCACGTGGCATTTGTGGCTGCAAAGGCCGCCACAAAGGAACGCGCACGTGGCATTTGTGGCTGCAAAGGCCGCCACAAAGGAGGCCCAATCCAGCTGGATTTTGTGGCCGCTTAGGCCGTCACAAAGGATTGTACCGTTGGCATTACTGGCGGCAAAGGCCGCCACAAATGGAGGCCCAATTACTGGCGGAAAAGGCCGTCACAAAGCATTTTACCGTTAGAATTACTGGCGGCAAAAGCCGCCACAAATGGCATTATAGCCGTTGGCTTTTCTGGCCGCCCAGGCCGCCACAAATATCAATATATCCGTTGGCATTGTGGCTGCTTTAGCCGCCACAAATGCTCAACCTGAATCTATATATATTTTTCTCCCCTCCTCCTTCATTTTTTCACATCCAACTTCTCTCTACAACCTCATTCTAACCATTCTCTCCTCCTTCTCTCTACACAAAATTACTCTTAAGCTTCATTTAAATTTGGTAAGTATAATTATATTATATATGTAGTTTTATAATTTTATTTTTTAATTTGATATAACTAATTAATGTTATTGATTTTTATTTTTACAGTGCTTGTTAATTATTTCGAAGACTTGCAAGCATATCGTACGTGAGTGAAAGCTTGAAGTCAGACGCTACTCGGCATCAAGTTAGTATTTTATATATTTTAAATTTAGATTAGTAAATATATATATTATTTTTAAAATATAGATTAGTAATATTTATATTTAGATTAGTTTTATAAATTTATTTTTAAAAAAATAGAAATGATGTTGTTTACATATTAATATATGATAAATTAAAGTTTCAAACCACGGTTAAAATATATTAGTTTTAATATAATTATTATTTAAAAAAACATTATTAAAATTGATGATATTATTATTTTTTGTTATAAATAAGTCTTGATTATTAGTCTTGATTTTTAAAAAAACATCATTTAAAATTTTATATAGGTTTATATATATTTATTGTATTGATATATATAATTTATTGTATTGATATATATATTATATTGATAATAATATATTATATATTATTGTATTGTATTGATAATAATATATTATATTGTATTGATATATATATATAATTTTATTTCGGTTTATATATATTTATTGTATTGGTAATAATATATTATATTGTGTGCAGATGCATGCTCCCCTAATTGACATATAAATATGTCAAAATTTATATATAATGCTTTTGAAAAATAAAGCAATTAATATATAAAACATCGATATATATATAAATATATATGCACATAATTTATATATTTATTTAATTTTTAGAATAAACATATACATATATATATACACACACACACACACACACACACAGATATATATATATATATATATATATATATATATGGATTTATACCGTAGTTGGATGTACGATAGGAATTTTCCTGGAAGAAAGGGTCTTAAACAACGTTTTGCTAACAAGGTTGAAGACTTTCTGAATTTTGCGAGAGTGCAACAAATTGTCCAAGATGAAGGGGGAATGAGATGTCCATGTTGTTTATGTCGATGTAGACGGTTTAAAAGTGAAGATGAAATAAGAGTGCATTTGTATGCAGATGGATTTATGCCTAACTACTGGATTTGGACTAATCATGGAGAAGAGTCTCCAGCGGCGCCTAATACTAGTACATCTATGGAGAATTATAACACAGGTCCTTCAAGTAGTACTACCATGTTAGGTATAGATTATTATAACTATCAACACTTTGAGGCGATGAATGATATGATCTCGGATGCTGTTGGGGTTAATTTGTCATTCAATGAAGATCAATATGACGATACCGATGGACTTCCCAATGAAGAAGCTCAGAGATTTTATGGTCTTTTGAAAGAGACAAATAAACCGTTGTTTGAAGGTTCTTCAAACTCAAAGTTATCAATGTGTATTAGACTATTAGGTCTAAAGTCTCAATTTCATGTTCCTGATTTAGCTTTGGATTTCATGACTAAAATGATGCTAGATGCAACACCTGTTAGAGATGGTTTGCCGCAAAGTTATTATGATGCGAAACGGTTAGTGTCAAAGTTAGGATTAGGTGTCAAGAGGATTGATTGTTGTGTTAAAGGTTGCATGTTGTATTATGACAATGAATTTGGTATGAATGATGCTAACTTAGTTGAATGCAAATTTTGTCAACAACCAAGGTATCACCAAAGGAATAACTCTAGGGTAAGTAGGGGAAAATCAATTCCAAGGAAAGCAATGTTTTACCTACCTATTGTATCAAGATTGCAGAGATTGTTTGCATCAATACAAACTGCAGGAAATATGACGTGGCATTATGAGAATAGAAGAAATTCAAGCGAGTTGCGACATCCGTCTGATGGTCAGGCATGGAAACACTTTGATCAAATGCATCCTGATTTTGCGTCAGATCCACGCAATGTAAGACTTGGATTATCCTCAGATGGATTTACGTCGTACATACAAGCATCGTCTACTCCTTATTCTTGTTGGCCGGTTATTGTTACTCCTTACAATCTTCCTCCTAATATGTGTATGTCTAAACCTTATATGTTCTTAGCTGCTGTGATACCAGGTCCTTCTAATCCTACAACTGGTATTGATATTTTTTTACAACCTTTGATTGACGATTTGAAGAGGTTGTGGAATGGTGTCTTGACATATGATATTGCTCGGAGAGAAAATTTTATGATGAGAGCTGCATTGATGTGGACCATTAATGATTTCCCCGCTTATGGGATGTTGTCAGGATGGGGCACCCATGGTAAATTAGCTTGTCCTATTTGTATGGAAGATACAAAAGCATTTACTTTAAAATTTGGCGGGAAAGCATCGTGGTTTGACTCGCATCGTAGGTTTTTACCTGCTGATCATGCATTTAGAAGGAACAAAGCTGCATTTATGAAGGGCTATGCAGAAAGTCTAGGACCACCGCTTAAGTTGACATCAGAACAAGTTTGGAATAAAGTAAAAGATATGCCAAAGGTACATGTTGTTAATGGTGTGGCCTGTAAACCACAAGGTTATGGACAATGGCACAATTGGACAAAAAGATGTATTTTTTGGGATCTACCGTATTGGAAAGATAATCTTTTGAGACATAATCTCGATGTAATGCATATTGAGAAAAATTTCTTTGACAACATATTTAATACTGTGATGAATGTGAAAGGAAAAACAAAAGATAATGACAAAGCCAGAAAAGACATAGGTATATATTGCAGACGACCAGATTTGTTGTTGGTGGAACAAAACGGCAAGACCCTAAAACCTCGTGCGAATTACACTTTATCTACTGATGAAGCCAAATCTGTTTATCGTTGGATCAAAGAGCTGAAGACGCCTGACGGTTATTGTTCTAATTTGGCAAGATGTGCTGATGTGGAAAATGGGAGGATGCATGGGATGAAAAGTCATGATTGTCATATATTTTTAGAGTGTTTACTTCCTATTGCCTTTAGTGCTTTACCGACACATGTATTGAACCCACTTATTGAAGTGAGTCAATATTTCAAGAATTTGTGTTCTTCAACACTCTATGATAAAGATCTCATCAAGATGGAAAATGACATTCCGATCATTCTATGTAAGTTGGAGAAAGTATTTCCTCCTGGGTTTTTTGATTCCATGGAGCATCTCTCAGTGCATCTTGCAAGTGAAGCTAGGCTTGGTGGACCAGTTCAGTATAGATGGATGTATCCATTTGAAAGGTGATATATATATACATATACTTGATTTTCAATATACTTCAACTTATATATACATGGAGCTTATTGTACATCTCTTTGTATATTATAGGTTCATGGGTTATTCAAAACGGTCGGTGAAAAACAAAGCTAGAGTTGAGGGCTCAATTTGTTCATCTTACCTTCACCGTGAAACAACACACTTTTGTTCTCATTATTTCAACAACGAAACGTTGTCACCAGTTAACGGAAGAAACGCTACTGATAGTGTTATACGTCATCCACATGCTTTATCAGTTTTTTGCTTGTCTGGTCATCATGCTGGTAGGGATTTTCCGATTTTCTGGCCAAGCGACAAAGTATTTAATGCGGCACATGTTCACGTTTTGATTAACTGCACCGAAGTTAAACCATACATTGAGTACGTTTCAAATTTCTCTTCATATTAATTATATTTAATTATATGATTAAATTGATATTCACCATATATATGGTCATCGATCAGGGCATTTTTAAATACGGGACAATCATCTGATGATATACATTCAAATTTCCCATTATGGTTTCAACAACAAGTGCATCTCGAAGAACAAACTCCTATCAACATCCACTTAAGGCACTTATCTATGGGCCCGAGTAGAAGTTTCAAAGAATGGCACACCTATTACGTCAATGGATACAAATTTCACACTGAATCTTGGACTGAAGGAAAAGAAACAATTAATAGTGGAGTTTGTATGAAAAGTGTCTCTGATAGTGGTGTAGTAGAAGATTTCTATGGCATAATTGAGCATATTTACGAAATTGACTACACGTTCCTAGATTATGCGAAAAAAGTGGTGTTGTTTTACTGTAAGTGGTTTGATCCATCTAGCAGAGGAACTAAAATAAATTTGATATCCAATACTGTAGACATTCGTATGAGCAAAAAATATCCACGGTTTGATCCATTTGCCCTGGCCCATAATGTAAGACAAGTCTATTATGTTCCTTATCCATCAACTGTCAGAAGCAAACAAGGTTGGTGTGCTGCAATCAAAACAAGACCAACGAGTGGAATCGAAGAAGTTGAAGCAGGTCAAAATGAAGAAGTTGCATTTCAAATGGATGAAATGTCAAATTTGGATCATGTGATTGGAGATGAGACTATTAGTCAACTTTGTCATGAGTCACACATTGGAGAAGAAGTTGATGAACAAGAAATAGATGAATTAGAGAATGATGAAGGCAATGACTTAATTCACTCATCAAATGACGACGACGATGATGACGAAGACGAAGACGAAGACAATTAATTAATTATATATATATGTGTGTTTCTATATCTATAATATTATATATTGTAATTGAAATGAACGACACCTTATATATATATTTTTATATTTTATATATATTTCTTTATTTATGTCAGTGTTATAATTTATTTATGTATATTTCATTATTAATTAATCTTATGTTAATTGTATACACACATATATTATATTATATATATGTATGGATATGGATATATATATATATAGACATGGCTTCAGTGTCGGGAGTAGGAGGATCAGGAGGTTCGGATGGATCGGGAGGAACAGGAACGGCGGCAATACGAGGAATATCCAAAACATCACGTGGTAAGAAAAAAGTTGCTAAACGTGTTGTTAATGACCCATCTCTCATGCCGATGCCGTCCATTGGTACTAGTGGTGGAGCTATTCCTCTATATCCGGAGGTCCCAGTAGAGCCTTATACCTTAGACGAAATAATGGATCCCGGATGTGTTGATTGCTACAACCGCATTGTCATCATTCCAGAAGGAGATGGGTATGTAAACTATGATTGATTAAATATTTCATTATTATTGCAATGTAAATACATTATTAATTTTATTAATTTATTTTTATATTTAATTTGCATATAAACTTTGAAGATATCTTCCTTTTAAATCATCTGCAAAGGCAATTGCTGAAGTCATACAAGAGAAATATAAAAAACCATGGTTGTCTTGGGGTGAGATAAAAGAGGATAAGACACCTCAAATTAGGGAAGTTGATCAGTTTTTACATTGTTTCAAAGTAAGTCATTAGATTAATTTATTTAATTACTATTTATTTATACATTTGATTAATTTACTGAATTACTAATTATATTTTTAATATTTTTTAAATTTCAACAAACAACAGACCAAATGCACTTGGAAAAGAGAGCATGATGCCGCAGTTTTGGCTTCATTTGACCATCGCTTTTCAAAGCGTCTCTCATCTATGTTGGCTTACGCACGTAATAAGGGGGAGGAAAAACGGCCTAATTGGATTGGTGAAAATGTTTGGACTGCTTTGTGGAGGAAATGGAACACAGATGCTTACAAACAGAAGAGAGAAAAAGCAAAGACTAATAGAGCATCTGAGAGGGGTACCAGTACTCATAAGGGAGGTTCCATGTCTGCTGGAGAAATTAAATATTATATGGTAATTTATTATTATTTATAATATATATCTATTAATTTATATTCAATTAATCATCACATTTCACCAACTTATAAACTTGACATTAATTTAATATTTTAGGAAAAGCAACTTGGAAGGGAGGTCACTCAGGCTGAGATACATCGCTATCTTCATGTTAATCCTGAAACAAATGAGTATACTGATGAATTATCAAAAAATATTCAGGTAATTATTATATATTAATTGTTATATATTAATTAGACCTATAAATTATTATATATTAATTATTAACTATTTTATTTTTTTATTTTTAATATAGGAACAACTTCAACAAATCATGAAAGAATGGGATGATCATCAAGCTACTCTTCCTCCTGCTCAGCGAGCTGGTCCAGTGCAGCGGAAACAATATGAGACCGCAAGTTTTATGCACATCAGTGGTGGCAAGTACAAAGGGCGTGTGCTGGGTGCCGGTAGTTTATCATCAACCTTTAAGAAAGGTCCAACCGGCTATATTCAGACTGAGACGTCTTCTTCTTATGCTAGTACGGATCGATCTCATCGTCCGTCGATAGATAATGATCTTGACCAGTTAAAGAAGCAATGGGCAAGTGAGCAAGAAGAAAAGACACAACAGCTGATACAAGCCGCAATTGATAAATTGAATGAGGAGTGGAAACAAAAGTTTCAAGAGCAGCAGCAGCAGTTTCAGCAGCAACAACAACAATTTCAACAACAACAATTTTCATTTCCTCCTGTGTTTCATCAGCAGTTCCCGCCTCGGCCTCAATACTTGCCTCAACAACCACTATTCCAGCAGCAACAAAATTACTCTCAATACTCCCAGCAGCAGCAACCGCCTCCAAATTTCCAACAGCAACACCAGGATCCTCCGAACTCTGCCTTCCAGCAAGTACAGCAGCAGCCGCCAATGTTTCAACAACAACAATATTTTCATAATTATCCGTATGTTCCGTCCTCTTCACATCAAATTCCTCAACCTCAACCAGATCATCAAACTGCATACCGACCAACTATGCCAACAGCTGGGTTGATCAGACCAGATTTAAATCAACCTCAACCAGCTAGGGCTCCTCATTCGACTAGTGGTGGTGCCATTGAAGATGAAATTCAATTTCAAACCATGATGTCTCCTCCAACACAAATTCATAATACTTTTGAGGGACTTCTTTCGTCGGGCATGGCAGGAAATAATGATGGTGTGAGTGGAGCTGATCAGAGGAATTATTATGAGGATTGATGTCATCTGAATAATTTCATAATTTATTTTTGGGTTGTATGAACACATATTAATTATGTTGTCTTAGTTAATTATTGTGTGTTTAATTTTGCGTTTGTAAGACATTATTTATAAATTTTGGGTATGTAAGACATTATTTGTTAATTTTGGAATGCATGTTTTATTTGATTTTGTGGTAATTAATTTAATTATTATTAATATTATATTTTTATATATAATATTTATTTTTATTTTAATATTTAATTTTATTTAAATTTTAATTTAATTTTAATTTTAATTTTTTTTATTTGTAATTTAAATTAATCTTTAATTATAATTATAATTTAAATATTTTATTTTAAATTTAATTTTAATTTTTAATTATATTCAGATTAGTTTATTATATATTAAATTTATTTTATAATGATATTATATTTTAAATTTAATTATAATTATAATTTAATTATAATTTTAATTTAATTACAATTTAAATATAAATTTTAAATTTATATTTATATTAATTTATTATATATAAAATTATAATACAGAATTAATTTTGAATTTAAAAAAATTAATTTTTTAATATACGTAATACTTTGTAGCGGCCTAAGCCGTCACAAAATACTTTAAACGGGATGTCATTTGTGGCGGCCTAAGCCGTCACAAAATACTTTAAACGGGATGTCATTTGTGGCGGCCTAAGCCGTCACAAAATACTTTAAACGGGATGTCATTTGTGGCGGCCTAAGCCGTCACAAAATACTTTAAACGGGATGTCAAGCCCTCACAAAGGCAGACGTTTGTGGCTGCAAAAGCCCTCACAAACTGCTGTCTTTTGTGGCTGCAAAAGCCCTCACAAATGTCAATCTGTTTCTAGCACTTTGTGGCTGCAAAAGCCCTCACAAAATTTTGTGACCAGCTTCTTTGTGGCTGCCAAAAGCCCTCACAAAAGTCACATTTGTGGCTGATTATAGCCATTTGTGAGGGTAAAAGCCCTCACAAATGGCTTGTTTTCTTGTTGTGAATGGAGCAAAATTGCCGACATTTCAAACAAGGGGATCTATTCCGTGAATTGTTAATAATAGAGGGAACAAAACTGCAATTAAGTCTTTTAATTATGTGCTTAAAATGAAATAACCAGAATGATCTTGACAAAGCAAAATGATCATTTGATAAACGAGAATGGTCATTTGATTAATCAGGTTGATCTTCACAACAACAACAAAAAAAGTGTTTTGTGGCAGTTAGAAAGGGTGTCTGCAGCGGTCGCCGCCCTTTAATGTTTGCGACAGTACTCCAACTGTCGTCGATTCATGCGTCGCGATGCTGTTTTTCGACGGTTAAAAAAATCGTCATTCCAACTGCCGCAAATGTTTGTGACAGTTCTAACCGCCTCCAATAGGTTCTTTAAATGTACTTATTTTTTTCTAAGAAGGTATTGCGATAGTTAGGAACCCCCGTTATGTACTTTTGGCGACGGTTTAAACCGTCGCAAACTTTAGTAGATTGACTAACATACAAAACAACAACATCAAACTTAGATTATAAATCATCTAAATAGTCCTTAATGATGTTATTTCATGATTAGACTTGTAACTAGACTCAAAATAACGTCTTCAATCTCTTGACAATTTTAAGTATGTGTTGTCTGAAAAAATATATAAATATATACATTAGACAACTCAAATAGAAAATTAAAAGAGGATATATGATTTAATTACAACAATATAAATATCTCAAATTCAACAAAGGTATTGACATTACAATCATCTTTTCAACAATCAGTCTTGCAAACACGTCATCAATATACAAATGATGCATGCATACTCAGATAATGACTTATCAATGTTTGTGATGCAATTATTGAAGTAAATGCAAATTGGAAAAGGTAAAAAAACATAAAAAGAAGCAAAAAATATAAACAATTTTCGTCAAATTAATTCCCCATCTTCCAACACACCCAATTTGCAGCAAAAGGTAAAAAAAAAACACAAAAAAGCAAAAAGTGTGAGTGATTATGATTATTACCTAGTGGTGACAACAAGATAGAGAGGCGGATATGAGAAAACTGAGAGAAATTCTTAAAGGGATATAAAAGTTAAGACACAAAATTATAAGAGATGTGAGTAAGGTTAGATAAGAATATGAATGGGTAATAGAAGTTAACTACAAATTCAATAATGAGAATAGAAGTTATTTGATTCTACTCTTTATTACATTTTGTGATAATTACCTTTTGGGCAAGAAGTTCAGTTTTCTTGCTCAACTTTTCACACCTAATCTTTATTGTCCGCAAAGATAAAAAAAATGAGCACATCTTCATCAAAAGTAATGAAATGTTTCAAATATAAGTTGTTCAATACTTATATATAAGAAGAAAAGAAAAAGTAGACATATATGAATCAAAATTAGTTGACAGATAATTTATCAATCACTGGATTTATAATCACAATCTAACAATTGTAGGAACTTCTCAATAGTTTTTATTTTACAGATGAATATAAACTTTAACTAAACCAAATCTTAGACACGTACAAAGAGATGCACAATCAAAACGCAGAGAGTACAATCGTTTATATCCTCTATTTAACTTGCTTTAGCCATGTGTGGTTTATTCTAAATCTTTATATTTGGAATACAAAAACAATACGAGGTTCCTAACCCCTTCAATAATTATTAGTTTATAAAGCATACCTAAGAGTGTACGAGCATAAGTTGGAAGTAACTTGTATTCATACAATGTTATTTTTAGAGGACATTATCTTCTCCTGAACTTTGAATCCTTTTCTTACATGATTTTTGATACACATCTATTGTAGGCTATAATTCCTTGCAACCTGAGTATAAACAATTTATTAAGCTATTGTGACTTACTTGATATTTTATGACACTACAACACAACACCAATTTTATTTACTTTACCCCATATAAAGAGTATTATAACACAAATAAATAATTTTATCTATCATTCTCATATATAGAAAGAGTACTAATTACCATTTTTTTAATCATGTTCTTGCACTTGCGACATATAAGAGTATGGCAGATTGCAGCCAATATAATAAGAATAGAAAAACTCCTTAAAGTACACATATTTTCAAATGAACAAATTTGAAAGGTGTAACAATTTGTTTCAAAATCATCATCAATAATTTCAAGAGACAAATCAAAAAAATACAATTTCATTGATATTGTGTTACGCCGTCGCAATCGTATTGCTCTCCACCGGTGTTGAAAATAGAGGCGATAAGAACCATTGTCACCGAAGATGGAGGCGGGAAGCAACGTCGTCATCAGAGATAGGCAAAATGTTAAGAATGTATAGCCCATTTTCATAAAAACTTCTACCTTTTAGTTCACATAATATGACATTGAACTTAAGAGCTTCATCATGAGATGCATCATAATTTCATGTGTTTTATGTATATTTATGAAAGAAATATTTTTAAACTACCCCTCCCTTTATTTTACTAACTCTCTGAGATTAAGTCACACCCTTATATTTTTTATATACATTATCATCTGAAGGTGACAGATGCTCATTCCCAGTACTGATCTGCAAGCCCTGTTTTGGACTTAGTGCTTTATTTTTATTTGATGTAACCTGATGTATTAGGGAACAATTTTATAATTCCAGTATTGCTGCTGTAATTTAATTAAATAATTCATTAAATTGAGTTGTAAAATATGTTGTTTAAATGTAGTTTACAAGTTACTTTAATGATGTTTATTATTGATATGTAATACTTGTTTATGTTTTATTGAGGTGTATGAATTCAATTGTCAAATTCTATATAATTCACAATGGGTCTTACAATATCTATTGATTCTGCCTCTGGACACGTATCATCTAATTATCTTGAGATATTAATAATAATGTGATTGATTTTCTTTGTTTTTATATACTTCATATGGAATGATGATTTTATACTTATTTATTGTGATTTAGTAATTAATATAAATTATTGATATTATATTTATATATTTTATGGTTACGACTATTCTATAAAGATGACAATATTTTAATGCAATTATTTTGTAAAAGATTATAGTAATAATTGTAGTCATTATTTTAAAATATGAGAGTTTTGATTTTAAAAGATTAATTACTTTAATTACTTTTTTATTTTATAAAATATTAGTTTTGAAATATAAGTAATATTTTAATAATGAAATTGTGTTTAAAGAAGTATTAAAAAAGATTAGTTTTAATAAGTGTTAGTTATTTATATAAATAAAAAAATTAAAGAAACGAGTAAAATGTGTTTTATGAATTAATTCTATATCTAAAATTAAATTATAATTAAACATAGACTAATTGATTGAAAACAAGAAGAAGGGAATGTGACAAAGAGAAAGGAGCGGGATAACAGTTCTTTTCTAAATGCTTTTGATTTACCACATTTATTATTTCTCCCCACCCCCCTTTCTCTCTTCAACACTTTCTTGTATTTCAGTCTAATAAATATAGTCACATTTTTTTGTGATAATTGAGTCCAAATGTAATAGTATAATCTTAGTTTTTTTAAAATTGATTATATCTTAAATTTTTTATAGACAAATATGAGTAAATTAGTGGTTATGTTTGTTTTTTGAGTTTAAATATGAGATCTCCTTCTTACGACTCATCAATGTCCTCTAGCTATTTATAATATAATTTTAGTCCCTGTTTATAAATTTATGAATCTGGTTCTCCATTTTCAAAATGTGTGTTACATTTTCGCCACATATGCATTTGGAGTATATTTTTTATGATTTGGTTCGTGGAATACTTGTGCAACAATTGAGTTTACGCCATAAAAATATGTTTTTGAGTGAGAAATCATCTAGATAGTGTTTAACAACAAGTTTTGTTGCTTTTTGTGATATAGATATATTGTATATTTTGATTAACTATAAATTAATTGTTAAGTAAGAATTCACTTAGAAAATATTACTAAATAGAAGCTAGTGATTTATCAACCCTAATTAAGTGGTCTTTGATGAAGTTGCTAAAATGAAAAGTGATTTTTTTTGTACTATACAACCGAAATTTCGATCATTGACATCCGGATTTCTAGTAGTGAAATAGGGATTCGTTCACTTTGTAAAAATATTTTCTATTTTAATTTCTTAAATTTTGTGTTAATTTTACTTGTTAGTAAGGAGGTAAAAGAGTCATCAAGTCATAACTTAACTGACAAATACCAATATTGTTTTATAGTACATCTTATCATGGGTTTGAATCTTGCAGTTGTGTGTCAGTTTATAGTAATATTAATCATCTCTTCTACTAACAAAGAAAAATTGAAGTAAAAGACTCTTTAGAGGTGAACAATTGTCAATATTTCTTAAAATAATAAAATGTCAAAACTTTTTAATTATTTTCATAAATACATACATCTTCATTAATTAGTATTCACTAGTAGAAATTTACCTTTTTAAGTCGGTTAAAATGTACATTTTAAGTCAGTTCCGTGTCCGAGTTAACAGCAAACGACTTAATAAACACGTTATTTTTAAGTCGGTTAAGTTGAACCGACTTAACAGAGCTTCGTCCTTTTAAGTCGGTTCAACTTAACCGACTTAAACATTCGTGTTTATTAAGTCGTTTGCTGTTAACTCGGACACGGAACTGACTTAAAATGTACATTTTAACCGACTTAACAGAGCTTTGTCCTTTTAAGTCGGTTCAACTTAACCGACTTAAACATTCGTGTTTATTAAGTCGTTTGCTGTTAACTCGGACACGGAACTGACTTAAAATGTACATTTTAACCGACTTAACAGAGCTTCGTCCTTTTAAGTCGGTTCAACTTAACCGACTTAAACATCATAAATTCAGTTCAACAGGTCATCTTTTTAAGTCGGTTCTTTTGATCAACAGACTTAATAGATAGAGTTAAAATATTTTTTTTGTAATGATTTTATCATTTTTTTTATGCTCCTACTCCATAAATACATAAATACAATATTTCGTATTAAATTTCAAATTAAAATTTTGTACTTTTAACCACAATTTTATATAGCTATATAATAGCCAAAATATACCGTAATAGAAGTTCATACAAAATATAGAGTATAAAGAATGTCTATCATTTCTGATTACTCTTGGCAAGACGAAAAATCATTTAGATGTCAATTAATAAA
>NC_021164.2:49388041-49391250 GCF_000331145.2 Cicer arietinum | reverse complement strand
GTCGTCAAATATCTGGAAAAAAAAAAACATCAATCAATAACAACATATAATTTTTTATCATACGAACATACAAAAACACAATCAATAACAACTTTTAAGAAATTTACGTACTTGCATCCATGAATCAACAATACCAGCTGTTACAATGTTCAACATATGTAACATGACATAATAGCCACACTCATAATTTGAAGCTTGTCTTTGACTCTAAAATTGAAATAAATAAAAAATGTTAAATGCATAAAAATTTTATAATATTATAAATAAAGTTTTTGTTTTTAAACAACTTACTATAGGAAAACTCCATGTTATCTTCGGTTTAACTCTTAAACCTAGCAACTTATAATAACCTTCAAAAGCTCTACAAAATAAAAATAATTATTGAAATTGTGTTACAAAATATATTACAATACTTATGAACAATATAAATAAATTAAATACTTACAAATCAACAATCTGACATATTTTTTTATCTGGCTTCCTTCCCAATGAACATATAAAGACTATATTGCGCTCCTTAGGATTGATAATAAGCAATTGCCAATGACGACTACAATACACAATCAAATATATGTTATATTCAATTTTCTCTATTATAAACGATGACTATAATAGAAAATACTTTATGAGATAAGGTGCTAGGTAACAAGTTCTTTTTTCCTCGTACAACTTCTTTTGAAAGTGGACTTGAGCATTAGTTGAATCATTTTTACTTTGGATGAAACATGGATCAATGAATCCATACACTTCGCTCTTTCCTAAGTCAATACAACGACGATGTAGATACCTAAGATATGAAACTTAATTTTCATTATAAATGAAATTTATAATTTGGCAAAATTTACAAATTTACAAATAAAACATACTTACGTTAGCCAAACTTGTAAAATGATGATGCATATCTCTTCTTTACCCATACACAACTCTATAACATCTTTTAATGGAAGGAGAAAAAAACTAGTTCCACCATGTTCCAACTTAAATACTTCCATTTGAAATAGTTCAAATATGATACATTTTCAAGCGTATTAGTTTAATAAATTTATTTTATGTATTTCAAAATTAATTAATTTTCCTAAGCATCAATGATAAGAGCTATTACTTTCAGATTTAACAGATAACATACTACATTTGTAAAGTTTACACCTTATCTGCCTTTCTATCTAAAATGCTATTGTTATGGTATATTTTTTAATTATTTTGTTGAAGAGTACCTTATCTGCCTTTATACATAAAATGTTATTGTTATTGTATATTTTTTAATTGTTTTGTTAAAGAGTACCTTATATGCCTTTCTATATAAAATGATATTGTTATTGTATAGTTTTTAATTGTTTCGTTAAAGAGTATCTTATCTGCCTTTCTACGTAGAATATTATTGTTATTGTATATTTTTTAATTGTTTTATTGAAGAGTGTTTTTCAGCCAAAAAATAAAAGGGCAAACTTAATTGATTTAGATTAAACAAAAGAACATTGCAATCCCTCCGTTCTAAAACAAACTCACCCTATAAATATTTATGTCTAATGTCTTTAATACATAAAATAAAATACTACATTTATAAGTTTACACTTTACTATCTATATGCTTTCTATATAAAATACTACTGTTTTGCTCCCTATTATGTCCACACACAAATTCTAAAAAATGAAATATGTAAAATATGTAATTTAATTTGAGAATCAAATCTGTCTTAATGAATTGATGAAGTGATGACGATAAAACGACAACGGTTGTAAAGTCGAATTCAAGTTGTAGGTGCTTCACGCTACAGAGGTTAGGAATGGAAGGAAGAGGTTTAAAGCGCAGATGTTATGAGAGCGGGAAGATAAAACGCTAAATACTAGGTGCTTCACGCTAAGAGGTGGAATGGAAGGATTAGAGCGCAAATGTTATGAGAGCGGGAAGATAAAACGTTAAATACACGACATTTTTTTTTTAACCTGTTAAATCGGTTATCAATATAACCGCATTAAACAAGTTTTAAATATTTACAAAATTGTCACCGCCTCATTTATTAAATGACATAAATATTTACAAAATCGTCACCGCCTCATTTATTAAATGGAATAAATATTTACAAAATTGGCACCGCCTCATTTTACTTTTTATCTTTAAGTCGGTTATCAATATACCCGCGTTAGACATTATCAATATAACCGCATTATAAGTAAGTTTTAAATATTCATTTTATTAAATGGTTTACCAAATAAATGATTTAGCCACGAGGAGTATAATGGAATATATTAATTTTTTAATTTTATTTTTACCATATTTCTTAATTCGGTTGTCAATCTAACCGTGTTAATAGTGTTTCACATATTTACAAAATTATCACCGCCTCATTTTGTTAAGTCGTTTATACGGGCAACCGACTTAAATATACATCCGCCTCGTTTGTTAAGTCTGGTGGCACATAACCGACTTAAATATGCTGAATTAAAAACTCAATTTTCTACTAGTGATTTTATCTTCTCTTCAAGATAATAACTCATTATAACAATCTCTTATCAAGAAAAAATAAACACACATTTTACAAAATGAAAATTCAATTTTTTTACAAATTTAATTAGGCCTAAGTTGCAAGTCACCAGCAAAAATAGCAAGTGAAACATAATAATAGTAAAATCAAACAACATAACTTCAATCTATAATTCCCAACATGGTAATGAAAAAATAAGATAACACACAACACACTCAATCTTTTTGATAAAAGAAATGGACCAAACTTCAAATATATATGCTACAAAGAAAGGAGGTGCAAATCACTAGCAAGCCTAAAACTATCTATGCTAATTAAACCTTTTAGTTTAATAATTCACTTAGAGCACTATGTTAAGTAAATCGTCACCCCAAAATAATTAAACGTGTTTTCCTGATCATATTTTATAATAATAAGTAAATTAAACTATTTAAAGCATCATTAAAAAATATATTAATTACTATGATAAACCACCTAAAATTACTAATAATTTATTATACTCATCTATAACTAAAATTTTATTCTTCAAAGTACTTGTAAAAAATAATATTATTTTTAAAACAATAAATAAAATATTAAAAACTTATATTAACAGTTAAATTAAATATATATAAAATTTTCCATTAAAGCATGAATATGTATAAGGAAAATTAATTAGAATATTACTTATATATTACTAAGAAATTTAAGGTGTTACACATTGCAACCGCATGACTATTTTGTTATA
>NC_021164.2:49377014-49387659 GCF_000331145.2 Cicer arietinum | reverse complement strand
TATATATATATATATAAAGTAATAAATAAAATAAATTGATTTAGATCTAACAGAATAGTCATGTGGTCGCAATACGGCGAACTAAATTTCAAATTCTAAACGTGAATTTATTTAATTATTTACAATATTTAAAATCTGTTTAGTGTGATTTCTTCATGTATATTTACTTGTAAAATGTCCAGCTCCTTTTATTATACTACACAAAAGGAATTAATATTTGTTAAATACAAAGTATTAATGTGTTATTTTTATTAAAATATTAATTAATAGTAAATAAAATAATATTATTATTTCATACAGAATGTTTAATATCTTATCTAAAATTTTATTTGTCGAAAATCGATAAAATTTTATTCACAAATCTCTTAATGATAAATCATTATAGATATATCATGTGTTATATTGTTTTACTTTTAGGTTATATTTAAAGGTGATAAAATAGATGGATTGAATGAACATGAATTTGAATTGTAATAAATGAATCAAATTAATTCATTAATACATTTACGATTTCAATATAACTTCTTAAAAAAAAATTCAATTCAATTTATCCATTAAAAATAAAAACCATCTAATTCATTCATTATCTTAATGGAAGGATATTCATTCAATTCACATAATAATTTTTTTAATTGTAACAAAATAATTGTCTAGATATATACATAAACTTTTTTATTACTATTTTTGTTTATATCAAATTGTTTAAATACATCAATTTTACAACTATCACTTTTACTTATATTTCATACAAGTGTCTCTGTGCATTTGGCCAAATATTAATTACACTTCTCATTATCATTAATGATAATATTTCTTGAATTCTTAGAGATTGTTCTAACATTAATTTTTGGAAGGGTCATTGGTTATCCAAGCTGATTATTAATTTTAGAGAAATGCTAACAAGTGTCTTTAGAATATTTGTTAAAAATCCAAATTTTTTTAAAAAACAATTTAAGTTGTACTATTCATACTTTAATTTAAAATTATAAAAACTGATATTTTTATTTTTATTTTTATTTTTATTTTCTTAACAAGTGTCTCTAAGACACTTGTTGACATTACCCTTAATTTTATAAATTTCATCGCCTCTTCTTTTCGAGGCCAAAATTAAACAATTTATAATTGGGTTATTCTTGATTTTTTTACAAATAATTTGGGTCTAACAGATGGATTAAACTCTCATAATACAGTGAATTTGAGTTCAATTCTCCACAGAAAAATATATTCACATTTAATATTTGACGCGTTTGAATTGAATTACCTCTAATTAAGGGAACTTATGAGAAAAAAAAAAAGTATACTTACTTATGTTAAAAAGGATTGATTTGTCTGGACAGCTTCCAATTAAGTAATGTGATTTTTAAGAAACCTTTTAATTTTTTTCATATTAATCACTCTGTTCCTTGGGCTAAGAAGATTTGGAATGCTTGTGTCCCTTCTTCAAAATGATTCTTAATTTGGCATACTTTTCATAATAAAACTCAATTGTCATTAAAATTATAATAAACAATTTTTCAAGTGTTGATTCATTATAGATGATCTATAGTAGAAACAATTTACACTGTGTAATAAAATATAGAATAGTTTATTTTGAAAATGATTAGTACATAATTCTACACACACAAAATAATGGATTTTAATAAAACAGAGCTGAACTCTATAAATAAAATATAGGTCATGCCAGGAAGTGTCTTTATGGCACTTGTAAAGAAATTAGAAGAAGAAATTTTATATTGAAAAATACAAATTAAAACTTTTGAATAGTTAAAGTACACAAGTTTCCATCCACTCTAAAAATTAAACTTCCATATTTAGATAGCATATGCCATAAAATGTTACCCCACAGATTTTTCTGGAATGTTCATTAATTGCACTAAGTTGAACGATATGAATGGCTCACTTACCAACATTAAGTTTATCAATAGAATTAGGTCCACATCCCACACATAATGTCATGTCTAGCTTGAATTTTGTAGATAAAATAAAATAAAGGTCAAAATACATTTTTGTCTCTAAACTAATTTTTTTAATTTAATTTTTAAAATTTAAAAACTACAATTTAATCATTTATCGTAGTTTTAATTTGATTTCTTAATTTTTAAAAGTTTAAATTGCATGTGTTATTTTTTATTTTTGTTTTGAAATAATATTTTATTCTATAAAACTTACTTTGACGTGTTCAATTTTTTTATTCTAAATTAGTTTCAACAAGTCATTTAAAGGAAAATTGAGACTACATTAACACCAAATATAAAGATAAAATATTTAATTGAATCTTTAAAAATTAAGAAATGAAGTTAAAGACAAAAAAAAAATGAAAAATAAATAAAAATAAAGGACCATAAAAATACTTTTACCTAAATTGAGTAGTTAAGGGAAGAGATGCATATTTCTCAAACAAAAAATAGTCACTAGCAAAGTAAATATATTTACTTTTATTTATTTATATCATAGTAACTAACTAAGCAAATATTTTAAGCTAAAATGAATGTAGTTATTTGAAGAGATTTCATATTTCGCAACAAACAATAGACACTAGCAGAGAAAAAATACGTACTTTTTATATCTATATTATAAAACAAATATACATGTAATTTTTTTTATGGAAAAAATACTGATAGCTAATTAAAAGGGGTTTTACATTAGCAGAATCTAAGTAAGTTAAAATGTACATTTTAAATCAGTTTTGTATCCGAGTTGACAGCAAACGACTTAATAAATATGTTGTTTTTTAAGTCGTTTCATGAACCGACTTAACAGAGCTTCGTCATGTTAAGTTGATTCAGCTTAACCGACTTAAATATCAATAATTCAGTTCAACAAATTATATTTTAAGTCAATTCTTTTGATCAACTAACTTAACAGATAGAATTAAAATAATTAGTTTTTTAATAAATTTAATTTTTATTATTATATTTTAATTGTATTATTCAATTATTATTAGATATAATAATCCCAATGTATTAATTATATTTTGTATTTATAATGATGGAAATACACATTGTATAATCATAATAAAAACACACAAATTATATATATATAGATATAAAAAGTAATAAAAATAAATTTGGATCTACCAAAATAGTCATGCGGTCGCAATACAGCGAACTAAATTTTAAATTCTAAATGTAAACTTATTTAATTATTTACGGTACTTAAAATATGTTTAGTGTAATTTCGTCATGTATATTTTACTTGTAAAATGCTTAGCTCTTTTTAATTATACTACACCAAATGAAATTGATATTTATTAAATACAAAGTATTATTTTTATTGCAAATATTCATTCATAGTAAATAAAATAATGTATTATTTCATATAAAATCAACAACATTTTACTCTCAAATCTCTTATTAACAAAACAACATATAAATATATTAATATATAGGCCAAGATAAGTACATCGATGACAAATTTTCCAAAAAATTAATGAACATAGATTACTTTGTAAAATCAGATTCAGATATGGCTTTGTCAGATCGGATTCAGATATGGCTATGTGACATCGAATTTATATTTGTAAATGATCACTGGAATATTTGGGATGAGATAAAGTTATTTTGTTGCCAATTAATATATAGGATATGTAAAGTTAGAATTGGAGGAGCCGCAAATATTGATTGGAGTGAGAAGATGGTGTAATTATTTTTATGATGAGCTTTTTTGAAATGGTTTTTAACTTATGTATATGATGTGTGAGATGCAAAAGCTAAATTAATGAAGAAAATATGTGAGATAAATAGTAGAGACATATAAAGGGTGCCACGTAAGAATATAAACGTTGTGACGCAAATGTTATGATCTGGCACATAAATGTTTAATGTGTCATTCAATAGAGTTCGAATTCTATTTTAATATATTATAATAGATTATGGACTTTGCTTCAATATTTTTCTTTCAAAGAAGATCTCACAGAAGTGCAAGATGTCATCATGTGAAAATAGTGTACCTCGTGGAATATTGGGACACAAATTGGGGAATCTAGACAAATAAAAACATTAACAAAGGCATGTCTATAATAGATGGCATGCAAATCATGCATCCTACACTTACATTTTATTTATGTTCAATTATCTCATTCGGTGCATTTTCTATAATTTATGTTTTAATGATGCTCCCAACGATGTTAGTGGGTACATGTTTCTCTCTTTATTCAAATTATGAACTAGACTTATGTTTTGCTTACGGTCTTTTATACTTGCATTAATTTTTGTTGATTTACACACCAGTAATCAACCGAGAGATGATCATCAATATTCATGTTGATATATGCATCAGTAACCAATTTGAAGATAATCATTTTCATTCTTGTCAATCTACGCATCAGTAGTCAATCTGAAGACGGTCATCTACATTATGTGGATCTACGAACCTGTAACCAACTTTGAGAAGATCACTTACATTCATGTCGATCTACGCATCGGTAACCAATTCAAAGACGATTATTTTCATTCTTATCGATTTATACATCGGTAGCCAATCCGAAGACATCATCTACATTCTTGGAAAATACGCAATAATAACTATTCTAGAGATGATCATTTACATTCTTGTCGATCTTTTCATCGGTAACAAATCCAAAGACGATCATTTTTCATTCCTATCTATCTATGAATCGATAACAAATCCGAAAATGATCATTTTTCATTCATGTTGATCTACACATATGTGACCAATCCGAAGACGATCATCTATATTCTTGGGATCTACGCATCAGTAACCAATCTGGAGACGATCGTTTACATTATTGTCAATCTATGCATCGATAACCAATATGAAGATGATTATTTACATTCTTGTTGACCTACACACTAGTAACCAATTTGGAAACGACCATTTTTAATTCGTGATCATTTGTTTAACTTATTCATCCATTGCACATAAAAAAACATTGAAAAAATATTGCATCACTTTCTCTTTAAATTTATATGCGCCTTTGCATTTCACATACTTTTGCATTAACGGTTATTCTATTTTCACATACTTTTGCATTATCAGTTATGAGCCTTTGCATTTCACATACTTTTGCATTAACAAAATTTAGGTCCTTATATTTACTTATCTTTTATAACGACAATTTGAAAATCTTTGTTATTCATATTTTCTTGTGAAAAAATAATGAAATAGGGGTAACTTTAGTAGCTCAATTTTGTCTGGTCAATTAAAACTACTAAAAATAAGTCATATGTTTAATTCTAATATTTGTCGTAATTACTTTTTTGCTAAGAAACTAATTAGTGCCAAATTAATAAATATGGCTCAACAGTTGGACTCAGGTTTACTCATAGTGGGTCACAATTGTGCTTATTATTTAGTGAAAGCTAAAATTGTGTATTAAGTTAAGGTGATAGCTTTTGCCTCTGGTTCTAGTTCTTGGTTGCATCTTGTTCTAGTTCTTGGTTGACCCTAGTTCCTGGTTTCCTCTAATTCCAGTTGCATCTGGTTATGATTGTCTCTAGTTCTAGTTCCTTGTTGCCTCTTGTTCCTGATTGCCTTTGGTTCTTGGTTGCCTCTTATTCCTGGTTGACTATGGTTCCTAGTTGCCTTTTGTTACTAATTGCATTTGGTTTTTGGTTGCCAAAGGTTTTGGTCGACTCGGGTTCTGGTACTCTCTGGTTTTTGGTTGCCTCTAGTTCTGGTTGCCTTTAGTTCCTGATTGCCTCTAGTTCTTAGTTTTCTTAAATTCATTGGTACCTCTAGTTTCTGGTTTCCTCTGGTTCTGGTTGTCTTTTGTTTTGGTTGCTTCTAGCTCTAGTTCCCATTTGCCTTTGGTTACCTCGGTTCCTGGTTGCCTCTAGTTACTAGTTGTCTCTTATTATTGGTCGCCTCATGTTGTAGTGGCCTCTGGTTTTGGTCGCCTCGTGTTCTGGCTGCCTCCGGTTCCTGTTGCCTCAGGTTCTGGTCATCTTAGGTTTTGATCGCAAATGGTTCTTGTTGCCTCTATTTCTTGGTTGCCATTGGTTTTGGTTTTCTCGATTCATGTTTGCCTCTAGTTCTTGTTTGGGCTCAATTCAACATATGTAGTAGTTCCATCTTTTCAGTTTCTTTGTTTTTCACCTTTTTTCGTAATACCACTACAATATTCACATGTATACACGCAACGCTTTATCTATCCTTTCAGCTTCTTTGCTTTTTTTTTCTTCTCCTTTTTTCCTAATACAACTATAATTTTTCCCATGTATACGAGCAATTAAAAAGTGTATCCTCTCTTTTCTATATTTACGTTAGCAAATCCAATTTTTATACAAAAAATCTAGAACTCAATTTTATTTCATATACACAAAGATTCATCATTTTAGTCTATAAATTGAGACCAAAAATCAATCAAGTGGAAAAGGAATTTTGCTACATAAACAAACCGAAAAAGAAAATACAAAGGTCTGAACAAAAATTTGAAAACTCAATAACAACCTTGTTTTATTTTTTCAATCCATCACCAAATGCATTCTACCATGAAAAGAAAAACCCAAAAATATAAAAGATAAAAATCAAACACATTGTCATATCTCCTCAATGAAATCCATTCATCAAAATATCCAACAAAAATTAACGAAAAACATAACAAAGAAAAGGAAAAAATAGGAAGAGGAATTGTAATTATCGCCATTGCCATCGCCATCTCCATCTCCAATTGTTGGAAATGATGATGCTTTAATGAAAATTTATTGGAAATAATGATGACATTTATGAGAGCTAGTGTTGTTGTGAATTGAAAAAATATAGAAGTCCCACATTTGAGGGATACCACACACTAGTAGGGTATATAAGGTGGAGGTAAGGAACTTGGGGAGGGCCCCAAGGGGCACCCCAATTTTGTGAAGGAGGGAGAACGCAAGCAATATTGACCACCACACGCGCGCGCCACCGTCGTCCGTCCGCTCAGCCCGGCTTGACTTGACTTTCGCTACGTGGTGTATTATTTTTTTTGGCATGAAAATTAATTAATCATTTTAATTAAATGATTGCTTGTGTTTTACCTCTAATTGAAACGTTAATTACGTAATTGCCCTCCGCCGAGTCATATCTGATCCAGTCATCTTTCCTGAATTCGTGCGTCTGTTTTTGCCCGGTCAAAACCCTAATATTTGGTCTCACGTTTCCTTTGTTGCCCAGTCAAAACCCTAAGTTTGGAGCGCACGTTTCTGAGGCCCCCTACTTGGAGCGCATGTTCTGATGATCCCTGATTTTCTCGGATCCAGTTGCGGATTTCCTCTATAAATAGAGGGTTCTCCTCAATTGGAAAAACACACCAAAAGCTCTTTGTATCTGAGAGACTTTTCTCACTTCTCCCCCTTCTTACTGTTTCTTCTCTTTCTTTCGAATGACATTAGTGCCATATTACGAATGTCAGTCGTAAGACTACCATATTGAGGGTGTAATTCTAGAACGGTTTTCTACAGTGCAGTAGAACTCCAATATAGAGTATCTGGGCTATTTTATCATGGGGACTTCGTGGTTGATAGTCGGCCTTGCACAATTTTGGACAGTGCCTCGAAACGTCTTAAAGAGAGCGATCTAGTCCGCGACTCAACCCAGTAATATTTTCGGTGGCATAAATTGTTTTCACAAGTTTATCGAATTTCAAAAACAACACCAATTGCTTGTGTATCCAACTTCAGTTAGAACACCACCACATCCTCCACCCCCTCCAAGTCTTGCTTTCACGCACGCTTTCATGTACTCAATCTCCCCCTCACCTATACTTCATTTTCTTCCTTTTTTTTTTTTTCTTTCGCAGAATCCATTTATTCTTAAAGGAGGCCCCTCTTGTCTTTCTGCTGCTACAAAGAGGTAGAATCTTCTTATGTCATTACTGTTATTATTAGTATTTTTGGCTTAATTTAATCAAATTATTTTCATTGTTACTATTGGTTGGACAGACTCGGCTCCAGGCCTATGTCTTTTTACTAATCTCTTGGGTATATTTGTTGCTTTTTTTTATTTTTATTTTTGTTAGGATCGCCTACATTTTTCTAAAATTTAACATCAATTTTTTATTTAAGAAAATTTAACATCAATTTTTGATTTAAGAAAATTTAACATCAATTTTTGATATTGCATGCTTACCTTCAAATCACATATCTAAGGATTAATTAGATAGCACGTATTTTCAATCATTTAATTGTTAGGACTTAAGTCGTAAAACTTGATAGTTTTAAAAGTTCACTTTCGTAAACAAATTAATAAAAATAACTAATTTTAAATGATTAATTAGACCCGAAGTTATTCCAATTTAAAAATAAATTTTGGTGACAACTCCATTGAATTCAAAAAATCCCTAAAATTTTAGGCTGCAACAATTGGTTAATGTCATAGATTCAATTTTGTTTAATTTAGTTGTGTCGCATGACTGTGACATTATTAATAAACATGCAATATCACAAACAAATGATGGGGCCAACAAAATGCCAAATTTTATAGAATAGGGTGATCTAAAACCCGAATTTATAAATAAAATGATTAAAAGTTAATTTTGAACAAAATAGAAGGACCAAAAATATGTTTAAGCTAATTAATCATAAATCCTCATTCTAGGTGTCAATATTAGTAATTTGGTGTTTATCTTTTGTTTTTTAAGAGATAGGTTCCTATTGTTTGTGTTTTTGAAGGAAAAATTTCATGTTCGTTGTTCACTTATCGAAATGTATAAGTATACTTGGAATGGAAATTGATTTTAATGATATTCAATTAGAAAATTGTTTAATAACAAATAAATTAGAAAAATATTCATGCAATGAAATTGGGAAAATTATGTGGAAAAAAATTAGGAAACCCCGTCTTAATTTTTTAAATAAACAATGTGAAACATATGTTATATATTGAACCAGAAATAAGGGAAAAAAAAGAATGATAAAGAATGTTTTATGTTATGACAAAGAATACAAATATAAAATTAGATAATGAGAGAAAAAAACACAATGATTTATATTGATTTTTCTACTTCGTCTTCGTATGTAGAGTATATTTAGTTACAATTCAAAAACTGAAATCTCTTCCTTTATATTTCACTATGTACGCTCAAAAGATCCGTCAATAATTGTTACAACATGTACACCAATTTCTTATTCTTTAAACACTCTGAACTAGATTTTTAGAACAACTTTCAAAAGAATATAAACCACTTATCTTCAAGAAGAAAATACCCCACAACTTCTTACATGATAGAACCTAGAGACAATTTATCTCAAGAACAAGAGGTTTCGTTTTTGTATTATCTGATTTGTTTTCCATAACTTTTTATTCCTTTTTTTATAGGTTATAGGAGCCTTAGGATTAATTAGAAATGATGATTAAGATTTGGTGCAAGTAAAAATACTTACATATGGTGTTAATAGATCCTATCTTATAAAGAATTAGTTCAAATTTGTATTTTTTTATTTATAATATTATAGACATAAAAATGAAAATAACTACGAGGCAAGCTAACACTTATGAGATTGAACAATCATATGTAAGATAAGTTCCTATTGATAAGATTTCAAAATAATTTAACAAATATAATACAAATTGTTCCTGATGAGATTGAATTATCATACACGAAACAAGTTGTTACATATGTTGCAAGTTGAACTATCATACAAATATATGTTGCAAGTTATAAGACAGAGGAATGAGATAGCAAAAAATAAAACGAGTGGCAAGTTATAAGCCAGATGCAATTGAAGTAAAGTTTATAGTAAGGGATCCGACATTTTTTAAAGAAAAAAATAAAACTTGTGTAATAACCATCACTATGTATCTAGAATATGGTAACAAAATTATATATTCTAATCCAACATAGGAAATCTTAAAATATCATAACTATAACCATTTAATTACAAAATGTATTAGTTCTTACACAAAGTACAAAAACAAAATTACATCCTCTAGTTCTGGATCTGGCCTTAACTGCTCTTATCTGCTATAATACATAAGAAAACATGGGATGAGATAATAATCTCAGTAAGTTCTATCAAAAGGAGGGGCAATTCAAAATTATTTTCTTTAGATGCAACGTAAAACATGATATGAGCATGATTCTCATTATTAAAACATTCTATTTTCTTTAGATGCAACGTAAAATATGCATGTCCTCTTTCTTTTCCTTAAAGTACGGAAAGGTTTCCTCAATAATATTGTGTGTGTAAGACTCATTATCATTTGTCTAGAATATGATAATTGGACCCTTACACCTTAATAAAACAGAGGTAATTAATAATGAATAGTAAATTAGAATCACCATCATAACTGAAAACTACATTCAGAAATATAGTTTATAACATGTTTAGTAGATTCATAAAATATTACATCTTGAAAATAAACTACGATTGTCTGATTACATCATAAAACAAAAAAAAACAAAAATCAAATTCTAAGTCTATGAGTTTTGAACTGATCTTCTGATGCTAATTTTCATGTCTCATATTCCTCCAACTGTTAAAAAAATAATAATAATTGGGATGAGATAAAATATCTCAGTGAGCTTTATAAATAAGAGGAAAACAACCTCAAAGAGTTTTTTTTTTTTCATAAAGGTGTATAAAACATACAAAAGTAGTTATACATCTCAAGAAGAAAAAAAAACAATCATTATTATTATTATTATTATTATTATTATTATTATTATTATTATTATTATTATTATTATTATTATTATTATTATTAT
>NC_021164.2:49374330-49376653 GCF_000331145.2 Cicer arietinum | reverse complement strand
TGATTGGTAAAGGTGGTCTGGCCAAACCCCAATCAGCGTCCTGATTGTTCTCCTTTACCTGTTATTCCATGCCTGGAATAACCTAAATGTCCCACCGTGAGTAAGGTCATGCATGATGTGATTAATGATATTGTACAAAACTTGAAATGTTTTGTATGAAGTGCACTTGTTATGTCATATATAAAATGCATTATTCATTCATAACAATTATAAATAACTTTAGGTGATATACGAAACTCATAATAATTTAATCCTAAGTCCTTAATTCAAAATAAAAATTATAGTCAGGAATATAAAAGCAACATTGGAGTTATGAAAATAGTAACACATCAAAGTCATGAAAAATAGTAAACATATAAAAGTCATGAAATTAATAACAACATAAAAGTCATGAAAAAATCATTTGAATGCAGTTTTTTTATAAAAAAAACACCTATATGCAAAATTTCATTTCATCGCACTCTAATTCTCCTAATCTGTAATAATCCAAAATAGTTTACTCAAAAATTTCAACACCTAAAATCATCATTCTAAACGAAATCAGCGTAACATAACACAATTTCACAAACACACATCAGAGGCAACAACAACAGTAACGAGCATAAATCGTGCTCGACAAGCATAATCACCTTAAATCTAGTGATACACATACAATTAAATTTTTCCTAATACATAATTCATTCACAAATATCACAACCATAAACAACAGCCTACGTTCTAACTTATTTTCAACAACTTCAGAAAAATGAAATCCCTAATCGTAACAACAACAACAAAAACCCTTTAATAAAAAGAACTCGCCTATAAACACAACATAGTTGGTCTCATCTCAAAATTCGAAATCAATAATTCATGAAAAATCTTAAACACAACATAACAAACTTAAATACCATAAAGCTCCTGTAGCCGTTATCGCAGTATTTTCATCAAACACTTCTCATGCATTGAATATTTGGGATAAAAAAATAGAACTTTCTATCCATTAGGAAATAAAACCAAATGCATGCACCTAAAACATTTCTTATCAGTTTTAACAAAAACTCCCCATTTTTCCCAAAAACAAAAAACATAGTTTTCTTGTAAAATTTCTCAAAACTAACATGCATGCACAAATCTTTGGAGAAATTTCTTAAATGAAGAATGATAGAAACTCACTGTTTGTGATAAGGGAGAAGAGGTTCTAATTAGATTGATTGTTGAGCTCCCCTTTTTCATGAATTGCCACTTCGACTCTAGTTCTTCATTTTTAGGTTATTATGTCTTGCTGCTTCCTTGGTTGAATCTGGTTATGAACAGATGAGACATGCAAGGTTTAAAAATGGTTCTAAAAGCTTTTGGTTTAACTGATTTGCAAAATGAAGAAAATAAGGAAAATGAGAGGTGGAAGATGAAGATTGGGAGGATGAAGGACAGTAACCAGTAACCAGAAGGAGAAGAAAGGAATGTGTTTTACGAGTGGGAAAAAGAAAAAAAACTTACTACAATTTGAGATGTATAGCTGAAATTATGTCATTACCCTTCCTTTGTCCAAATATTACAATAATGCCTTTTTTTTCTTATTAATTTAACAAATAAACTAGTTATTTATTTTTTTTCTTATTAATTTAACAAATAAACTAGTTATTTATTTTTATTCTTATTAATTTAACAAATAAACTAGTTATTTATTTTTTTTCTTATTAATTTTAGAGGATTACCTATTGAAAGAGGTAAGCATACTCCTTTTGCATGTCTGCCTCTACTTCCCACGTTGCTTCTTCTACAGAAGATCCTTCCCAAACAACCTTCACTAGGGGAATTTCTTTGTTTCTCAATGCTTTTACACTTCTATCTATAATTTGGACTGGCATTGGGTCATAAGTAAGGTTTGACTTGAGTTGGATAGACTTATGACTCAAAATTTGGTGAGGATTAGGAATGTATTTCTTTAACTGGGAGACGTGAAAAACATTGTGTAGATTGGACAGTTTGGGTGGCAAGGCTATTATGTATGTAGAGGGACCAATCCTCTGCAATATTTGAAAGGGTCCAACAAAACGAGGGTTTAACTTCTTGACCTTTAGCACTTTTCCAATGCCAATGGTCGGGGTAACTCTCAAAAAAACATGATCTCCTTCCTCAAACTCTAAAGGTCTTCTCCTGATATCAGCATAGCTCTTTTGCCTGCTTTGGGCTATCTTTAATTTATCGTTAATTACCTTAATCTTTTCAGTGGTCTCTTGGATAACTTCAGGACCTAAGATCCCCTTGTCCCCTACTTCTGACCAACATAACGGTGTCCTACATTTTCTTCCATACAAAGCCTCATAAGGTGCCATGCCAA
>NC_021164.2:49373096-49374290 GCF_000331145.2 Cicer arietinum | reverse complement strand
GCAAGCTCTCAGCATATCCTCTAGAGTCTGAATGGTTCTTTCGGTTTGACCATCAGTCTGGGGATGGTAGGAAGTACTAAGGTGTAGTCTAGTTCCTAGAGACTTTTGAAATGCCTTCCAAAACATGGAGGTAAACTTAGGGTCCCTATCTGATATGATACTAAAAGGCACCCCATGCAATCTCACTATTTCCTTAATGAATAACTTGGCTAGTTTGAGGGTGTTGTAGTTTGACTTTACTGGTAAGAAATGGGTTAACTTAGTTAATCTATTCACAATCACCCAAATGGAATCATACCCAATGTGGGTATGTGGCAAACCTACAACAAAATCCATGGAAATTGAGTCCCATTTCCATTCAGGTATTTCCAGAGGCTGTAGCAATCCTGCTGGTCTCTGATGTTCTATTTTCACCTTTTGGCAAGTTAGGCATTGACCCACAAAAGTAGCCACATCAACCTTCATACCTGGCCACCAATAATTTTTCTTAAGGTCTTGGTACATCTTGGTAGATCCAGGATGGATAGTTAGGTTACTTTTGTGAGCTTCCTCTAGTATCAGTCTCTTTAGTTCTGAATCCTTAGGTACCCAAATTCTGCCCTGAAATAGGATTGTTCCATCTCGTGCCCTAGTAAATCTTTCTTGGTCCTTTCTAAGTTGCAACTCTTCATCCATCCCTTGAGATTGCCTAATTTGGTCTCTAAGGCTACTAGTTATTTCTAGTTTATTTAAAAGAATTCCCCTTGAAGGATTGTCATATTTAGGTTCAAGTCTCTAAGGTTTTCTAGCAGTGCAAGTTCTTTTATCATGAGATGAGACATATGTAGGGATTTCCTGCTCAATGCATCGACCACTACATTGGCCTTGCCTGGGTGGTATTTCAGTTCAAATTCATAATCTTTCAAAAATTCCACCCACCTTCTTTGCCTCATGTTAAGTTCCCTCTGGTCGAATAGATACTTTAGGCTTTTGTGATCACTGAAAACATCAAATTGTGCTCCATACAGATGATGTCTCCAGATCTTCAAGGCAAACACTATGGCAGCCAATTCTAGGTCATGAGTGGGATAGTTTCCCTCATGAGGCTTTAGTTGTCTTGAAGCATAAGCCACTACTTGGTTGTTTTTGCATCAAAACACAACCTAAACCTTTCAGGGATACATCACAATACACTTCAAATCTTAAGGTTGGATC
>NC_021164.2:49372638-49373064 GCF_000331145.2 Cicer arietinum | reverse complement strand
GGGCAGTGGTTAACTTGATCTTAAGAGTTTGAAAACTCTTTTCACATTTTTGATCCCACACAAAGGGTTGGTCCTTCCTAGTCAGTCTGGTCAAAGGCAGGGCAGTTTAGGAAAATTTCCTAATGAATCTCCTATAGTACCCCGCCAGTCCTAAGAAACTCCTAACCTCTGTCACATTCCTAGGATGTTCCCATTTCAGCACTACCTCTACTTTGGAGGGATCCACTGCCACTCCTTTCTTATTGATCACATGACCTAGAAATTTTACTTATGACATCCAAAACTCACATTTGCTTGGTTTAGCATAAAGGTTTCTATCCCTAAGTACTTGCAACACTATTTGAAGATGACTTGCATGTTCTTCTGGAGTCTTAGAGTATATTAGTATTTCATCTATAAATACTATCACAAACTTATCTAAGTATG
>NC_021164.2:49370696-49371858 GCF_000331145.2 Cicer arietinum | reverse complement strand
CAAACTCACTGACTACAGGAATATTGGACAAGTCCATTTCAGACCCTGAGTTAGAGGATAGTAATAATAATACGCCTTGAACCCCATTAGTCAGACATTGGAAGAGTATGGAATTGTTGGTCAATGAGCGGTAATTGGTTTCCTCTGGTTGGGGAATTCTTGGAGGAATTATGACTTTCCTACCATGGCAAATCAAAGTTACTAAATGATCAGACATCCAATCCATTCCTAATATGATGTCCAAGCCCTTAAGGGGCAAACAAACTAGGTTTATTGGAAAAACTCTATCAAACAGAGTGATTGGACACTGGTGACATACTAAGGAGGTCTCTATTGAATTCGTAAATGCAGTGCTTACAATTAAGGGATAAGGCATTTCGAGTACAGGAAGATTATGTTGCAAAACAAAATCAGAGGAGATGAAAGAATGGGATGCACCAGTGTCAAACATGACAATTAAAGGAATTTCATTTATGAATCTAGTGCTAGTTATTAGATTATGATTCATACCTTTCTTTGCACTGAGAGCAAAGACCCTTCCAGTGTTAGACTTGTTTGGGTTGGACTCTGCTTGTTTTTGGCGTATTGGGCAAAAGGGAGCCATATGACCAGGCTGTTTACAGTAGTAGCAGACTTGTTTTCCAACCAAGCACTCTCCCCTATGATCTCTACCACACTTAAGACACTTCTTTGCTCTTAGGGAACTAGATGTCTGTACTTGTTTTCCCTTTCCTTGGGGAGTCTTTACCTTCAATTGTTGACCAAATTTTCCAGAATCTTTCTTTTGTTGCCACTTAACCTGTCTCTCCTCTTGTACCTTCTTTAAATTGTCTTCAACAATGTAGCTCTTGCGTACAAGAGTAGAATAGTTAGTAAGCTCCATATGGCCTATGTTCCCTCTGATTTCAGGTCTCAATCCCCATTCGAATTGGTTTATCTTCCATTCTTCTGTGGGTGCATATTGAGCATGTGGAGAAAATCTAGCCAATTCTTCAAACTTAACAACATACTCTGCAACAGACATGTCTCATTGTTGCAGGTGCACAAACTCCAACTCTTTTTGTCTTCTGGCACTTTTTGGATAATACTTGTCTAAAAAGGCCACCTCAAAGTGTTCCCAATTCATATGGGTTCCTTGAGTCTGAAGATAAGTCTTTGCACT
>NC_021164.2:49331805-49369865 GCF_000331145.2 Cicer arietinum | reverse complement strand
TATTATTATTATTATTATTATTATTATTATTATTATTATTATTATTATTATTATTATTATTATTATTATTATACATGTCTATTTATATATATGTCTATATATATATTATTCTGAACAACATATGCATGACCTCAAATCTTTTTCTTTGAAATAAGGAAAAAGTCGCCCAATATCTTAGTGTGGGTCACCAAGATATTGAGTCCTGATTGGTAAAGGTGGTCTGGCTAAACCCCAATCAGCTGATTGTTCTCCTTTACCTGTTATTCCATGCCTGGAATAACCTAAATGTCCCATCGTGAGTAAGGCCATGCATGATGTGATTAATGATATTGTACAAAACTTGAAATGTTTTGTATGAAGTGCACTTGTTATGTCATATATAAAATGCATTATTCATTCATAACAATTATAAATAACTTTAGGTGATATACGAAACTCATAATAATTTAATCCTAAGTCCTTAATTCAAAATAAAAATTATAGTCAAGAATACAAAAGCAACATTGGAGTCATGAAAATAGTAACACATCAAAGTCATGAAAAATAGTAAACATATAAAAGTCATGAAATTAATAACAACATAAAAGTCATGAAAAAATCATTTGAATGCAGTTTTTTAAAAAAAACACCTATATGCAAAATTTCATTTCATCGCACTCTAATTCTCCTAATCTGTAATAATCCAAAGTAGTTTACTCAAAAATTTCAGCACCTAAAATCATCATTCTAAACGAAATCAGCGTAACATAACACAATTTCACAAACACACATCAGAGGCAACAACAGCAGTAACGAGCATAAATCGTGCTCGACAAGTATATTCACCTTAAATCTAGTGATGCACATACAATTAAATTTTTCCTAATACATAATTCATTCACAAACATCACAAATATAAACAACAGCCTACGTTCTAACTTATTTTCAACAACTTCATAAAAATGAAATCCCTAATCGTAACAACAACAACAAGAACCCTTTAATAAAAAGAACTCGCCTATAAACACAACATAGTTGGTCTCATCTCAAAATTCGAAATCAATAACTCATGAAAAATCTTATTCTAAGACTTGTTTAGAAAACCAAACTTAAATACCACAAAGCTCCTGTAGTCGTTATCGCAGTATTTTCATCAAACACCTCTCATGCATTGAATATTTGGGATAACAAATAGAATTTTCTATCCATTAGGAAATAAAACCAAATGCATGCACCTAAAACATTTCTTATCAGTTTCAACAAAAACTCCCCATGTTTCCCAAAAACAAAAAACATAGTTTTCTTGTAAAAATTCTCAAAACTAACATGCATGCACAAATCTTTGGAGAAATTTCTTAAATGAAGAATGATAGAAACTCACTGTTTGTGATAAAGGAGAAGACGTTCTAATTAGATTGATTATTGAGCTCCCCTTTTTCATGAATTGCCACTTCGACTCAAGTTCTTCATTTTTAGGTTATTATGCACTGCTGCTTCTTGGTTGAATTTGGTTATGAACAGATGAGACATGCAAGGTTTAAAAATGGTTCTAAAAGCTTTTGGTTTAACTGATTTGCAAAATGAAGAAAATAAGGAAAATGAGAGGTGGAAGATGAAGATTGGGAGGATGAAGGACAGTAACCAGTAACCAGAAGGAGAAGAAAGGGATGTGTTTTATGAGTGAGAGAAAGAAAAAAAACTTACTACAATTTGAGAGGGATAGCTGAAATTATGCCATTACCCTTCCTTTGTCCAAATATTACAATAATGCTTTTTTTTCTTATAAATTTAACAAATAAACTTGTTAAAGTTGGTCATGCCATGACCTTAACCGGTGTCCCAATTGTTCTTTCTTTACCTATTGTTTCCTCTTAGAAACAATCCTCAATGTTCCACCGTAACCTCTTTTGAATATGCATGTCATGACATTGTGTATACATTGCATGTGTGACTTCATGTACGCAATGCATATGTCATTACCACCTCAAATACAAGTAATTAAATTAATTCTTAACATAACAGCATCTAAAATAGAAGATAAGACTAGCTTCAAGTCTTTCATCAGAGGAAGTCTTAATTAGTGTGAATATTTAATTTGAGGAAGTCGTTGAATTAGAGGCAATCTAATAAGAGAAAGGGTTGGATCAGAGCCAACCCAATTAGAGGATTATTGGAACTAATTAGGTTTTCCATTATAGTTTTGATGTTAATAAAAGTATTTTATGAGAACAATAAATTTGGATTACTGGCTTAATTAAGTATGCAAAAATTGGAATTAGAAAACCAGAGGAAACGACTAGAGGATATCACCAGAAGAAGTAAAGAGGTCAAAGGAAATGAAATCAAATAAGTCAACGAAATCCTCATAATAAGATAAATGCACGTTACGGAAAAGTACGCGAATCTACCTCTAATAGCGTGTTTTTGCATCTACCTCTGAAGACTGAAGCGTGCCTCTAAAGAATTATATGCCACTGAAAATTCAATGTGTTTCTGCTGCTTTCATGCCTCTAATGAACAATAACTATTCCATGCCTATGATGAACACTAACCATTCCATGCCTCTAATGAACAGTAATTTTAGGATGCCTTTGATGAACATTAACTTTAGCATGTCTTTGATGAACAGTAACTTTAGCTTGCCTCTGACATCTAAATCCATTGATCAGGTATGCATCTAAAGCATATATTCCGCTGACTCTGAAGCTTTCATGCCTCAAATTACTCATATAAAGCAACAAAGGTGAAGTTTCCCATGCCACTAATTCATAGTCACGCAACTTTGCATCTTCCTTTGACTATGATTGATCAAGAATCACAACATCTAATTCCAATAATCAATTTAATGACTATAAAGAATAAAAGTCAGTGGTTCTAATGGAGAAAAAGTCAAAGAATCTAATGGAAGGTCAAAAGCTCTGATAGATTGAGAAAAATATTGAATTAGATTAAACCGTTTTCTTACCTTTGAAGGTCCAAGAACAAGCATAGGTTTCTTCCCATCCCAATCCAATCAAGCTTATGAAGGAAGACTTAAGTGACTCAATTTGCAAACTTAATCTGAACAAATACGCACAATATATTTATAGAAGAATTGCTCATATTAGATTGAGAAATTAAAATTGCCTAATGGTCAAATTATCAAGATTGTATCAATCAGAATTATATTTGGAAGAAATCTCGGTTGACCAAGGTGAATATGAGATACAATTCCAAAACTCAACAACAAATTCACAAACCCTAGTTTCATCTTTAAATAGTGGATCAAGGTTGAAGAAGAAAATGAAAAACAAAACGAATAACAAATTCAAAAATCCTAAAAGTTAAAGTTATTCATAAAGACCTCAAGAGCTCAATTTTTCTAAGTATTCAGAGTTTAAGGTTTTCAGTTCTAGCAAATCACTCATTCAAAGTAATTTAAGTGCTATAGTGTAGGAAATTCATTATATCTAATCTTCTTAGTAGAAGCAAAACCAAACCAGTTTCCTACTCATTGTAACCTATCCCGATAGTGGCTCTATTGTACCTCAAGCAATCTGTGGATCTCGTGTTGTGTTGAGAAGACTAGACTTGTAGGGTCAAGTGGGTAGTTTGCATCTAACAATCTATAGGTTTCAGGTTGTGTAGAGAAGACTTGTAGGGTCAAGGTGTGATTTTCCTCAAAAAGTGTGTAGGTTCACGTTGTTTTGAGAAAATTGGCTTGTAAGATCAGGTGTTATTGTTATTCAAGTTCTGAATTAATGGATAAATTCTTTTGTGTGAATGGACTAGACGTAGCTACCTAGTTGGTGGTGAACCAGGATAAAATATGATGTGTTATTTTTTTACTTTCGCTCGGTCTGCATATTGATGCCTCTAATTAAGTCACTAAACCAGAATTAGAATTAAGAAAAGAGTTTTAAAATTAGACAAACACAATTCAACCCCTTTTTCTCGTGTTTGCGCACCTTGAAGGATGACTTGGACGAGAGGCATCCCAGTTAGAGGAAAGCTTGGACCAGAGGTAGCCCGATCAGAAGAAGACTTGGACTAAAGGCAACTCAGTCAGAGGAATGATAGTGCAAAAGTATTTTTAAGTAAAATCCTCTAGTTGATTTTTTGATGATAACAAATACATATAAATAAAGGACAACAATCCCTTAATTATATATTCCAAATGTGATGATTAAAGGAAAAACTAATGTTAATAACTATTCAAAGTCACCTAGATTTAAAAGCAAGCATCGCTATATAAAGTCTATCCTCTTATGACTGGACACAGTCAAAAGAAACCAAGACTTCACTTCAACTTGACAACGTAAGGCTGGTGACATGCACCCTTGTTTGTTGGAACCAAGTTGGTTTTACACTCAAAGTTTTTATGTTAACAAAAGTATTTTATAAGAACAATATATTTGACTTTCTAGAGTATGAAATAAGATTCATGTTTTTGAAGATAATCTAAAATAAGATGTGATTCAGATTTATAATTGAAGAAAACATTTGACCAAGTTGAAAAGAATATATTGTCAAGATTTGAAGAAAATATGATCAACATATTATCAACAAGAAGATAAGAATTATTTACTAGAAGATTTGATAAAAATATTTATTTTCAAGAAGATTTGATCAAGATTTATCTACAAGAAGATATGAATTATTTACAGGAAGATTTGATCAATATTTATCATAAGAAGATATAATTTATTTAGAAGAAGGTTTGATTAAGATTTATCTACAAGAAGATTTTATCAAGATTTATCACAAGAAGATATGAATTATTTACAAGAAGATTTGATCAATATATCACAAGAAGATGTGAGTTATTTACAAGAAGATTTGATCAAAAATTATCATAAGATATAATTTATTTACAAGAAAATTCTATCAAGATTTATCTACAAGAAGATATGAATGATTTACAAGAAGATTTGATCAAGATTTATCACAAGAAGCTATGAATTATTTACAAGAATATTTGATCAATATATCACAAGAAGATGTGAGTTATTTACAAAAAGATTTGAGCAAGAATTATCTACAAGAAGATATGAATTATTCATAAGAATATTTTAACAAGATTTATCACAAGAAGATATGAATTATTTACGATAAGATATGATCAAAAATTGTTTACAAAAAGAAACACTCACACACTACTAGAAAAATATATTTTAGCGACGACCCAAAACCCACACTACGGTAACGTTGATTTAGTGTCTGATTAGCGTCACTGTTGGGCCTAGACTCAAACGGTGGAAGATAAAATATAGTGTTGGCCAAATGCCATCTGATGCTATATTAGCGTCGGTCAGACCTAATCTAAGCCGATGCTACCAGCAAAATAGAACATCTGATACTAGTTTATATCCGTTGATACGTTTTTTGAAAAAATTATATTGTGTCGGGCTGCCGTTGCTAAAGTCTATTGTAGTCAACAAATTAGTTAGCATCGACTACATCGATGCTATTGTCAACTAATAAGAGTGAACAATTAAATAAAAGTCAACTTTATTAATAATATAGCGTCTGTCAAGCCGACGCTACAGCCAACAATTGAAAAGTCAGACGTGGCCGACACTAATTGTAATTTGATTTAACTTTTTTTTTCCTTTTTGGCACTTGCTCAATTATATTTTTACGTCTTATAAAATAATTGATACTTAAGAAACATTAAAAGTCATTGCATTGACAACATAACAAACGCACCATAAAGTATCATTTGTTCTCAAACTATAAAATAATAACATAGTATCAAATAACAACATAACAAAATCACCTATTACATATTTGTCAATCAAATACTACAAAAAGTAAGCATAACTACAAGATCAAGGTTCGTCCAATTACAGGTCCAAATCATCATCGTAATGAAGATGAAAAGGAGGATGACTTGCACTAGATTATCCACTAGTTGATTGACGGTGCAAAGCGTCAATTTTATCTATATTTTTTTTTAATGCATCAAAATCATTCTCTAGCTTCTTTGAATGATCCCTAGCCTCTTCGGCAACCTTGGTAGCCACTTGAGCTTAGGCCATTGTATCCTGAGCAATTTGTTCAACTCTAATTCTAGCTGTCTTCTCTACTTCAAAAGACATCCAGTCATAGAATTAGAAGAATTTTGGGATTGTTATGTAAGCAATATAAACCCATGTCGGAGGTTAACAAAGAAGTCTCATGTACCATAAACTCGACCACGAGTGTGACCTCCTGCAGATTGTGTCCATAACTTAAGTATTGTCGCTCCATCTACCTCTATAGCACCATCTCCACTTGTTTCGCCAAGTTGTGTTTGTACTTCCTCTAATTTTTTTTAAATGTTCCCTGATCAATGGAAAAAATTAATAAGGTAATATATCCAATTTCTAAAATAAATTAAACAAACAAGTCAAGATATAGATAATATAATAACTTACACCAATACATGTATAATAAATGGATTGCTCTTCTAAGGCTCTTGGTGTAAATAAGATCATATTCTTTTTTGGTTGATTTGTATTATAAAGAATTTGCATAACTATCAACCCAAGCGCCATTTTTCCTCTTGTGGGTTGTCAAAATAACTCATCGGGGAGTAAATCTCTTTGAAGGTTATTGTTCAACAAATAAAATCACGATTATTGGACCACAAATAAAATCAATATCATATGAATATGTAGACATTTCATAATCAGTCAAATTAACTTAAGATCACAACTCCCAAGTAGATATCATAATATTTTAGATTAATTTTAGGTAAATGTGAATTTAGTACATACGAGCTCAAGTGCAACATCAATATGAGCCTTGCGGCCTAAGATGTGGACAGCTCCGCCTCTTGATGAAGCTCGATTGGTCTTATTTTGTTTGGAGATGTTCTTGAATGATATACATTCCCAATATGCTTGAATATCAGTCCATGCTTCATCACCTATCCAACTAGGTCGAGTCCCTTTCTTCCTCAACTTTGTAAGCATATTTGATAGCCTTTTAGCGGCCTTTTATTAAAACAAACGTTTCACAATATCATTATCACAAGGATCCCACGACACCTTCTCTTGGGAATAACAAAAAGTATATATGTACTAACTATTATCAACAAAACAAATAACACAATTCTCCCTATATATGCTAGAAAAATGAATTGAACTTATAATTATATTCAAAGACTTACTGCAAATTTTTCAAACCAATCTTGTCTAATTATGTCAATGATTGCACTCCAACCATGGATAGGATCACGAAACTGTTTTTGTATGGCATACCTAATGGCATATGCAACTGTGTTGCTAGGACTGAGTCTGCATTAATGTATTGAAGAAATAGAGTATTAAGTAAATAAAATATGTCTACACTTACGCTTCTAGTATAATTCATGGCCTTTTGGTGATTGATGCTGAAGAAAATAAGTGAGTATTATAACTTACCATTTACCATAAGGTCGTATAATGAAGTTGTTTTTCTCTTATAAAGTATGCCAGAAAGTTGTTTTGCTCTTAACGTAGCTTTGTGGTTTATTCACTTTGTTTAGTCTTTTACTTGTTCTAATGATATCAATCAAGAGCACACATTAGATAATGAAGTGTATCAAAATATCTTAATCAGCCAAGAACACTTGGATGAGATGGTAAGGGTCTCTTCTAACTAAATCAAAGGTACCGAGTTCAAATACAACCTTAAGAACGCAACAATGTTATATCTCTTAAGGGAGAGTTTTGCGGCCCATTGTGGTCTTATCCGACTCGAGGGATAATACTAGGTTCAGACAAACAAAATATCTTAATCATTAAGGTTTGTCATCGTCAAAACATAATTAGGGAATTTGTCTTAACAAGTGGGATACTACTCTTGGACTTAATTACATCCAATCTTACCAAATCATGTTACTAGAAAAGTTAAGGTATTGAGGAAACCCAATGTAGTCTTTATGACATAGTTGTTAGTTTAGGGTTTTAGTCATTGGATTACTCTTGCCTAATGGCTTAGACATTTAGCTAGAACTAAGGATATATTTAGAAGAAATAGTTAAGAATTGATTGCAAAGAAAGAGAATTAGAGGATAAATATATTTGATTTTATTTAGACTTTATCCTTTGAGACTCCACTGAAATATAGTATCATTTCACACTGTTTTTATGTTTTTCAAACTTAGGAGTTTGGAACTTGAATGTTCTTTTCAGATATTTCGGTTAAGCTTATTTATTTTTGGAGATTGTACTAGAACTTTGGAAGTAGTTGTTCTAACTTTTGAGTTGTACTTTTGAGACATTGATGTAGACTAATATCGTTATTAGGTTTTAAGTCAAGAGATGAATTGTTATTAGCTTTTAAGTCAAACTTGTTTCTTGATAAATAGTTTGCAGTGTTACATATGGTTAGACTATAAACATATAATTAATTTAATATGAGTGATATTGTTGATAGTAAATGTTAACATGTCAATGTACACTTAGTCACATATATGAATTGAGTATTGTTAGTATGTGATTATTGATGATGATGATTGTATCTTGCTTTATGTGTTGTTTTTATATACTAGGACATCTTGAGGTTTACAACATGATATAATTAGAGCTTGATGATTGAGGAGACCTTGAGGGAGTTATCAATAGAAATATCTTATGTAAAGGTGAACACATTTGAAGCATTTCGTTGAATACTGGTCACTCTAACTATACATTCTTGTTTGTGGGGTAGCGAGTGCTTTCTCTACCTATGCCAACCAAAAGTTATATCAATCAATCGTTGAGTAGGTGATGGTTATAATGCATATTGCTTTATCAGTCATTTGTTTATATAATATTGTTATGTCTTATATGTTGTGTTATTGAATGCACACTTAAATTATCTTACACTCTTTGATTATGTTTTAATAATGATGATTCACCTTCATTTGTTTTCTATACGACTGCTTACACTCGTGCATGAGTTGATGGTGAAATGACAACAAATGAAACAATCACCAACGATGAAAAAGAGACAAAGTAATTGACATGTCAACAATGCAATAGATAGTAATATATTTTTATTAGTTGTCGACATGTTAATCAACCAATAAATATGTTTGATTATGTTTTATTTTAGACCAATTTACCTGTATTTTTATATTATTTTCAAAATAGAATGTATTACTACCCACCCAAATGAATATAATTATTTTTATATCATGTTTCAGATTCAACCATGTGGTAATTATATGCTCAAGATCGACGGCTGGTGGTGTTTTACCGTGTGAATGTGTCAAACTATTGCCAGCAGTGAATCAAAATCCAATTTCACCCATTTTCCCTTTGTCTCCGTGGCACGCGAAGCACAGTATAGTCTTTTGCTTGCCTTGTAGTCTCAGTCTCCTTTGCGACCTTCTTCACCAGATCTCACTCTCTTGGCTTCACCAGAGAGAGAGAGAAGAGAAGAGAAAATGGCGGTTATCGCGGTTCACCAATTCGCACAATGCATCACTTGCCACGCTTGGAGTCCCGATCAATCTAGTAATAATCACTCTTCTGTTTTCCGTTATTCTTATTTTCTATTCATTTCTTTCCTTTTTTGATTCCAACCTTATTTGATTTGTTGTTTTTCTTCCTTTTCATTGACGGATCGTGGAAGTTGATAATATTTTCTAGATGCGATTATAATTTGAATCTAATTTCTAGCTTTTTGCTTTGCGTTTTAAGCTTTTCATTTTGAATCAAACTTAAGCTTTTCATGTTGATTTATGGAGCTTCTGGATTTCTTAGATGTTAGATAAGACTTTTATATTAGTGTTAGTGGAAAACGAAAGATGTGAAACTTGTTTGATCATTTTGAAAATCATTTTAAGTGATTTGAAATAACTTTTCCAGTCTCCAAATCACTTCGGAAAAAACAATTTTCAGGCCATCCAGATGTGCACTTCTGGACAAAAACCTGTCCGCAAGTACACTTTTGAAATCATGTGTAGTTTTTTTAGAAATGTGGGGTAAGTAGAGTTTTTCCCTAATGGTATGTTTGGGAGGAGGATTTTTGAAGGGGGAGATTTTAGAGAGGCTAAGTCTATATTTTAATATATATTTGGAATTTTTTTTTAAATTAAAAGAATAACATGATATGTAATCATATAACATAAACATTTTATAGCTTGCATAATTTTGAAAAGTAAAATAAGTCCTCCCCTCCTCTCCAAAATCTTCCCAAATAGACCCTAAGTGAATTTGTTTCTTTTTAATGTTAGGAGAATCTTATTGTTTAAGGGGGAATTTAGAAGTCATTATTGTTTAATATTTGGAGGGCGTTTGGTTAAACTGCTTGATTAAGTGCTTATTGTATAAGCTATTTCTACAATCAAAGAACAACTTATAGAGTGAACTCTCTGTAAGCTCTGTGTAAGCCGTTTATATTAACTATCTTGGGTAGTTTATGAAAGTTAAATGAAAATAGGTTATGGACATATCATAAGGTATGTTTATAAGTTTTTCCAAACACTTACGAAGGTGTTTATGTAAGATAAGTTCATATAAGCTCTTCCAGACACACTAGATTATTGTTAATGGGGATCTAGGATGTGTTGAAGAACTTGAGTGAGAGAAAGGGGCTAGAAGTTGTGGTCCTGATGTGAAGCAGTGTGTAGGCTAATAATGCATACATGTAATGTGCATTGGGAAATGTTTGGATGAAAAGGGGAGGGAAGAACATAGCTACTGAATTAGCTTAACCCCACTTTTAATTTGGGTACCTATTCATGGTGCTTTTTCTCCCATTGAAGACAGGGGAGGAAAAAAGGCCTTGCTTTCTGACTCTACAGCTTTTGTCTATAGCCGCTAGCCCGAGTAGAAAAAGTTAAAAGATTTAATTTTTCAGAGATGTAATGTAATGAGAGCACATAAAAATAGAAAAAGAGATTAAATAGTATTTACTCATAATTGTTAATGCTACTTTAAAATTTAAAAAATGTGTGTAAATATCAATGTTGTCACATAGCGGCTATATTGCTAAAGCGAAGTGAAAGTTGAACAAATCGCTATTGTTCCACAATATGCTATTTAGTACAGAGTGTTTTGTCAAAGTGGTGCTATAGCACTGAAGCATAGTAGAATTTGATCAAACCATTATTTACGCGATCCACAATTGGCAACACTAGTATATATTACTAGACTACATAAGTATAACATCCGCATACCATATATTTCACAAGTAATTTTTCCTGCCAAATGCCCGTTCCCAAACGGAATATTGCATATTTTGTAATTATGGGGAAATTGGAGGGTTCAGCAATAAGTTTCCTTCCCTTTGTTTGGATGTTTGAAATCTCCATTTTGGATGGACTTAAAATGTTCGTAAAGGTGTAGTTTTGGATAATCCCTCTTTTAGTTCCCTTATTTCATAAAGTTGTCAAATAAGGGGAGCTTACTCTTCCCTTCTACTGCAATCTCCTCCATCCAAATATATCCAAATAATATAATTAGCCGAGAAGAATGAATGCCTGCATTAATTATGTGATTTTATTTATTGTTATGTATCTCTAATATTTTCTTAACACCACATGTTTTTCCCCTTTAAAATGGCAAACAGTTATTGGAAACTTGTCAAAAGTGAACCTAGGTGCTGTTTTCGTCATGCATATTACTCTTGTATATCAACTTTTGTTTTTGGACTAAACCAAATCTGATTTCATGAAATGTGTAATCAGTATATGCTGTCGTTGTAATTTTCGTCCCAATTAGGAAAATGATAGGTTGAATATTTTCTGATATTTAATTGCTTATTGATCATGAGTTAATATTTATTTTAAGTTGTTGCTTTTGGACCAAATTGGAGACATTTCAGTTTTTATTTTTTATTTATCATTATCCTCATCTTTTTCTGTTGAATAAATATAATGTTCTAATATTTGAACATTTTATAGATCATAGTAACTGCTTAGTTCACAAATACCGTTTGAGTATAGCAAACCAGTTTTTGTCATCTTAAAGCTATATTACCACATCTCTTATGAATTCTTTATTCTTCAAATACTAAAATATAGTAACCTCCTTTTGTAGTGGTTGCATTTTGTCCAAACAATAATGAAGTTCACATCTATAGATTGGTTGAAGACAAATGGGAAAAGGTGCATGTTCTTGAAAAGGTATGCTGCTAGTATTCTTTCTCTTTCTCAAAATAGTAATTAATTCTGTGCTCTTTTATACGCGTACGCGTACGAGGCTCGTGGCTACTCCCTTTTTCTTTGTTATTTTGTTGCAAGTGAAATTTGTGACTTTCTCATATACTAATATAATATTATTTGTGAATTTGAGTGTCTTTGTTGGTGTAACCGAACACAATTTTTGACTTTATAAACTTTTATTGTGATTTCGTATAGTGATTTAACAATTTAGCCCTCTTATTTACATTATATAGAAAACTATTATGTTTTTTATTGATGCCCTAACTATGCAGCATAGATAGGCAGTAAATGGATGCAAACATTTCAAGTCTATCTTCTTAGTGTATCCCATACTGTTCTATGAACTATTTTCAAGTCTTCCGGTACTTCATTTTTTGGCCATGAATTCATGTAGTACTCAACCACATGTTGTAAAGAGGGCTATTAGTCATATACTTCCTCATGCTTGCTTGTCTTTGGTATGCATAGTTTTTAGTTTTTGCAATTCCTAATCCTTTTAGGATCACTGAAAAATTATGAGAAAATTTGGTGTCCTTTATTAAACTTTATCTTCTTACTGCTCAGAATTCCCCTATTCAAATTTTCTTTAATGTTCTAAGCTCCATAGTTGTTATTGATTGTTAGTATTGTTATGTAAAGATCAAGACATTTATCGGTGATTTCCCTTTCCTTTAATTATTATTATGTTCGGCAGTACACCATTCCTCAATTCAAAGATTCTTTGAATTGTAAGATCCACTTTTTCCTAGTTTTCCTAGACTTGTAAATTTCAACCTCTTCTGGTTGCTGCTTGATCTTTTATATGTCATTGAATGACTTTATATGCTGCTTTGTGCTGAGCTTTCACCAAACAAAAGGGTTTGTTGTCCCGATGTTTGCTAAAGAAAGTAGGAATTTGAGTCCTTTTTAGTTTTATCTAATCTCCGTTACTCAAAAACAAACTCGTGTCTCATGAGCCTCATGACTAAGGATGGACCCATCTGATATGATCTCATTTTTTAGCAGTTAGATTTCTATTTACACTATAAGTTGTATATTACATGTTGAATAGACTTCCATTTTGCTTGTCTTTGATAAAAAATATTTTGGGAAGGAAATGATAAAGTGAACTCATACTCACATTTTATAGATTACAGATTTACAAGGCATCAAACCAAGGCTATCAAAATCAAGATCCTGCCTAGGATTAGAAAAAAGGAAGAAATGCTAAATTGTGTGATCATAACATGAATCATAAATCCTGCCTCAAATACAAATAATATCTAAATATGTGCATAAATGCACATAAAATAACATATAAAAGAAAATTACCTTTAAATCACTACTAAGGGGGTGTTTGTTTCAAGTCTAGAAATCATATTCCCGGGAATTCATGGATTGCAAATGAGTATACCCATGTTTGTTAGAAGCTTGAGAAAAAATTATTCCAAGGCATAAAGTTTCCAAGGATAGAGATAACTTTCATAATTCCCATGGATTTATTCCCAAGTGAGAAGGTGAGAATGTACATTCCCAGAACTAATGCTTGGGTCTCAGCCTCTATGCTGCGGGAAATGACAAAGAACAAAGACTGATGAATGAACTCAAATACAATGGACTAAGAGTGGATTGAGAGAGTTTAGTTAGGTGAGAGAGGAAAATGATGCTCAGACTAGGTCATTAACCATTCTCTTAAATTGTGTGTTGTGGGTTGCCCAGTTCAACCCATCAACACTGCAGGTTCCTGACTCATGAAAGTTTATAAATTCTTGCATTTTTACACGCTTCCTCAGCGATCCATCTTCAATGCCACCATACTATGTGATCTGAGTGAATGGGAATGGAAGGCAGTATGAAACTCATTGAATTCCAACTGGGATTTTGACAACCTTAATGCCAATATTATCATGGTTGATTTTTTCCCTGATGCATTTCTGTTTATAACGATGATGAAACAGCTAATTTGGTTGGAGATTTTATGATAGTTTCTAAGCTAGTTAGAAACTCATTGGATTGTCTAATTGTGCTTTTGACAGCATTGATGCTAATATTATCATTGTTTTTTTCTTGATGTATTTTTGTTTAAAATGAAATAACTATTTTGGTTGGAGATTTTATGATACTTTCTAAGCAATTTCTTTGCTTATTTTTTCTTTACAGCATGACCAGGTAATTTCTGGGATAGACTGGAGTGCAAGATCAAATAGAATAGTTACTGCATCCCATGATCGGAATTCGTGAGTGCTTGTGTGGTTTTGAACATTGAACTTTTCACCCTTAGTCTGGGTGACTTTTGCCAATTTCTCCTTTATACATTACTGATTACAAATTAAAAAAATTCAATACAAACCTGTGTTCTTGCTAGATATGTCTGGAACCTTGAAGGATCAGAATGGGTACCAACTCTTGTTATCCTTAGGTTAAACCGTGCTGCTCTTTGTGTTCAATGGAGTCCAAAAGGTATGAAGCATGTTGCCATGCCCTAGTTCCTCTTCACTTCTCTTTACATTGGGCAAATAAGTATTCTGAAAGTTATGATTTGTGCCTGCCTTCTAGAATTAAATTAACATATATATGGTGTCCAAGTCATCTAAGAATTCAAAGCAAATGCTTAAGAGTGTAATCTTTGTTTATTTCCCCACCGTTTCCATCTTGCATAGCACTTAGTGGATGTGTTGGAAGGTGTAACAATGGCTATGAGGCTACCATAAGCTGACTCTAGTTAAGCCTTGTCATGCTCGTCTGTTGCAATTTTATATTTGGATCATTTTTTTTTTCTAGCCAAAGTCTTTTAAGTCTTTGTTGGAACTGTAATGTAAATATTGGGGATTTGATCCTCTACTAGGCCACTTTTGCACTTTTGACCCCCCCAAGTTGCAAAAGGGCTAAAATTGCAATTTTTAAACTATAGGGGCAAAATCGCCAGATTTTGAAACTTGGGGGGTCAAAAGTGCATTTTAGCCTTAGTATTATTATTATTATTATTACCTTAAGATTTTGTATTGTTCTAATGCATAGCTGAATATTTTTTTGATAGAAAACAAGTTTGCAGTGGGAAGTGGAGCCAAAACTGTTTGTATATGCTATTATGAGCAGGAAAACAACTGGTCTGTCAGCGTTTCCTTGCACTTTATTTGCCAAGTTTATTTCCATCCTTACAATATGATGGTTGTGCGTAATTTTTGTGTATGCACTCTGTATCCACCATAAATCTTCCTTTGATCATAGTTTGAGTCTTGACTATATTGAAGTGTGTCATTTATACAGAAGTATATCGTGTCAAATAATCTAATATATGTAGGGTAATTTGTATTTGTTTGCAAGACATCATCTAATGCCAGCTAAACTAATCTTTTATTAGTGGAATAGCTGTTAGCATGCTCCTAAATGTTGACCTTGATAATACTCAACCATTCAAGTTCATGAGTTATAGCAGACAAAAGTAATTATTTTTCAGAAAAAAATAAACTAAGTGACTAGAATTCAACATTGAGGACCTTTTCCTACACTAACAAAAAAATGGTTTTATCAGCTTTAAGGAATATCAAAATATAATTTTCTTATACAATGTTACTATTTTTTATCAAGTTTAAGTATTGGCATTTTGATCATGTTGAGAATATGACCAAAGAAAATAGAGATGAGAGATTGATGAAGAGTCTGATGGACCATTGTAATGAGAAATTGGTGGATCGTTTGGATGACAAGATACTTTTGAAAATATTAACAATAGCGTCAATCATTATAGCAATCCATATACTTTCTATGTTGACATTGATTTCAATTGGCTTATGAGTTATGTCATGAATTGTTTGTGGCTTTTCACTTTAGTCGTTTGTTCATTTGAAACTTGTGTTTTTTCAAGATTTATTATGCTACAATTTAGTTCATTTGAGACTTATGTTGATTTTAGTTAAGACTTGTTATGTGTAGTTAATTTTCCATTACATATCTCAGACCTTATTTTAGCATGTGAAAATTTTCTTTTTCTTTATGAGCTATGGCAGATCCATGGATTCAATTGTACCCAACCTGTTGAGTGGGTTGGGTTGGACTAATTAGATGAAAACATATTTACTTATCTTGGACCAGCCCAATTTACTGCTTTGATGAGCAGATTGGGTCCAAAATATCCTTTACTCAACTTAACCCATAGACACCTCTAGTTGATATAAATATAATACAAATTTAAAATTTCAAAATAACTCATTGGCTTTTATTTAATTGTTTGTTTTATTAATTTGTATTACCTCTGCAGGTGGGTTAGCAAACTTATCAGGAAAAGACATGATTCTTCAGTGACAAGTGTGTCATGGCATCCCAATAATGTTAGTATTCTAACTCATTTATATATAATTTATCTATAGATTCAGAGTGTTTCTTTCTTGTTTCCTGGAGTAGCTTGTTTCATATATTATGTCAGCTCATAGGATGCACTTGCTTGGCGTGTTGAAAATTCTCTGCGATGATTGATACTCCCACCATTTCACAATGAAAATCACTTGAGCAAAAAAATAATTGTCTTAAAATGAATGTCATTTTCAATGTAACATTAATTATTCTTTCTCAATTGTACCCTCTAATTAATACTATGTACACTATTTCCAAAGCATTGTATTTCACTTTGCATTTATGATAGTGAGAAACATACCAATTGTTAATATGGATAATTTGGTAAAATTACTATTCTCTTCCTTTTATTTATTATCATTTCTTAATTCTTAATATGTGTGCAATGAGTAAAAGTGACACTCATTGTGAGACAAAAGAGTAAAATTTATTTATCGATAGTAAAGAATGAATGTTTCAGTACCTGGGGTTAGGTTTTATTGTGATTTCTCTCTACCCTCGGTATTTTAGAATAACTTTTAATATATCCTCATTATTTTAGAATGAAATCTTTATTTCTTAATTCTCTTTTTTGCTCGAAAATGTTTGGTCTGTTCAATTATTTTAGTTTCAGGATCAAATGATACATGCTACTAACCTTTGTCCCTAAATATAAATATAGCCCCATTTCGAATTACTAGATACCTTTATTATTTTTTCCAACTATACCCTTAATTATACTACTAAGTGTCTTAGAAAATGACAGGCCTAAATTAAACATATATAGATACAAACACTTATATATGAAATTGACACATTAAATACACTACCTTCTTTTCTTAATATATATGCGAAAAATGTTAAATGTGCTTATAAATAGGGACAAAGGTAGTATAGTTTCTTTAAAATATATTTGTTTGATGATGTATAAAAAACTGTTCGCCACATTGTTTTAATTTCTTTTAATGCAGATTCTTCTTGCGACAACATCGACAGATGGGAAATGCCGAGTATTTTCCACCTTTATAAAAGGTGTAGATGCAAAGTATGATAATAGCAACTCTGAACATGGTTGACTTGTTCTCTTCATTTTTAAGATAATGTTATGTTATTGAGGTTTGCATGTCGAATTGGCACAGGGATTCAAAGAAGGGTACTTCATCTGATTTGAAATTTGGAGAGGTTCAATTTTAACTCATCCTCATATGAATTCTTGATATTGTTTCTACGCTTGAGTACATATTTTTCAACGTGTATAAGATAACCCAACTATTTAGAAGGTTTATGCGAAGAAATTATTCGTTCATGTTTTAAACTTTAAATAGGAAGCAAACAATATTACTAATTACTAATATACAAATATGACCAATCTTCATGTATAATAAAATTTTATGCATTTTATAGTCAACACATTGCTTGTGAAGTACGTTATATATCCTTTGGTTATATTATTTACCTGTTGTTGCTGGGAAGTTGATACTGAAAATAAAATAAGTTCTCTTTATTTATGTTTTGATTTCCAGATCAATATATTTTATGGTTGCTGAATTAAGATTTTTTATTAGGCAAATGTTAGTATATAGGTTTTTATGTTAGTATTTTCTCCTTCACCAGGGTTTGAACCCTGGTTTTTTAACACCTCCAATTTCTTCAACTCTTGCTTATGAAAGAGTTGTTTTGTATAAAATTATTATAACTAACTGAATAATGATTTCTATTCAGTTTTCTTATTAACAAATTATGTTGTTCCATCTTCCAAATGAAAGAAAAGTGAAAAAGGATATAGAAATACCTGTTGGATTTTAGTAGCTTCTGCTTATATAATATTTTTTTTCTTTTGTACAACAGTTGATTGTTCAGCTTGATCTCTCGTCGTCTTGGACATTCGGAGTCAAGTGGTCACCAAGTGGCAATACTCTAGCGTATGTAGGTAAGAAAATTATCTCCTCTGGCTGGTTTTATTTAGCTGAAACTATGGGTTCCAGCTATATGTCTCTTTTATTTATTTTCTACTATCTTAAGTCAACAGTTCATGTTTGCGTAATGTTAGTTTCCATTGAGGCTTAGTTGTCATCTATATGTTTATTATAAGAGTAATATTAAAGGTAAAAATGTATTGGTACTATTCGGCTTTCATGGTGCACAGTTTTATTCATTTATATTCACCCAATTGCATTTTTTATAAACAAAAAATTGGGGTCAGATTTCTGAAAAAACCATGGCAACTTTTGGAAACATTGCATCTTGTTTGGTCTGTTTCAGGTTTTTCTTGTGATTAACTGTATTTGTTGCTATTATACAGGTCATAATTCTATGATATATTTTGTTGATGATGTTGGTCCTTCTCCATTGGCCCAGAATGTTGTGTTCCGTGATTTGCCTCTCCGTGATGTGGGTCAGCATCCACTCTTTCTAACCATTTAGTTTCTTATGATCTTCTTTGCGAATAATTTACTGATTTTCTGGAACTGGTGGATCACTGTATGACTTGATTTCAGGTATTATTTGTTTCTGAGAAAACAGTAATAGGTGTGGGATTTGATTGTAATCCAATGGTTTTCGCTGCAGATGAAAGAGGAGTTTGGTATGTGAAATTCAGATATTTGTGTTTCTAAGGTTGGATGCCCAATCAATGCGGCTGGGCCAACTAATTGTAATCTTTCATAGAAATAAACACTACCATGGTTTCTCATCTCTATATAATGTTGCCTTGAATTCTCTTTCCAGATGGAAGAGGAGTGAGTATTTTGGTTATGTATTCATTTTCCTTCTCTTTTGATGTGTTTTTTCCTGTAGGGGTTTTATCAGATATCTTGGGGAGCGGAAGACAGTATCATCAGGATCAACATATGGTTCACAGGTATCTACATTTTAAAGGACTCTCCAATATACAGCTATGAGACACTCGGATCTCCAGTTGGAAATCAATTTCATTAATCTTATGAATGTCGAATGTGGGAAAACTGAAGTTGTGACAAGAGACTATATATAAACAGAATTCCTGATCCTCTTATTATTTAAATAGACTTGAGAATAGGAGAGAATATGGAGGAATATCACGTGTTGCCTTGCCTGGCTAACTATTTGAGTAGACTTTCTTTAATTTGTGTCTTTATTTTACTTAGCTTGATGTCTTGCTTTTGTTAGTAATTGAAGTTCATATTTATTGTAAGAGTTTAATAATTTTGTACTGGTAATGTAAAAATGTTTTACCCATGTCATTCATATTTTTCCGTAGTGTCATGCCATATTGTTATTTCCTAAAGTAACTACACAATACACGGTGACATATAATTAAATGTTTGTGTAAATTTTTTTTACAGTGCCAATGCATAGTAATTAAATTCTTATTGTCATATGATTTTGACATGGAAACTAGATCCAAATCTTAGTTTATGAGTTGTTATTAGTTATACCCATTTCTGCTATGCATATCATATATCTCTTTATGTTGTTAACTTGAGGTTTACTCTCTTTATCCCTTTTACCAAATTCTGTCTTTAACCAGTTCTCTGAAGCATTTGGGAAGTTTTATGGCCAATCCAAGCATGGTGTGAGCAATGATGCTGTTGAAACTTCAAAAACACGTGGAGCAGTTCATGATAACTGTATAAAGTATATATCTCCCTCTAGATCTCGTACTTTTTCCAACCATAGTTGGTTACATTATATATGTTTTTAGTAAAAGCTTAGTTTTTTAAATTGTACAATGTGGTTGCTCTTTTTCCCTTTTGTTCATTTTATTTGACATGCACCAACCCACATCATAATGAATGAATCAGGAAAACTTATGTCCATATATAAACTGTTAATGACTGATGTGTTTTTGGGATTGTAGTTCTATCATTCCTCTTGGGCAGCATGGAATATTGACAAGGCGTTTTAGCACATCAGGTTAGCCTAAGGAAGATGGTTATCTGAAATTATCTTATTTTTTATGCTTGATTTTGCTAATGATACTCCTTGATACTCCTTTGGCTAATGATACTCCTTGAAACTACAGGGTTGGATGGAAGAATTGTTTTATGGGATTTGGAAAATGAGCAGGACCTACTGGAATTGTAAGCTCATTAGTAAATTGTCCCATCTTCTGGGTAAAAGTCTCTAAACAATATTGTCGCATGCAGCTTTATAATATCTTGTAGATTAATTTGGTTGTGAGCAGTTGAAGTTATCATCTAAAATCATTGTGATCAAGGCTTGAAAGTGTTTATAAAATTTTACCTGTATGATAACAGTTTCCTTTTCTATATATTTTGGCTGTTGTGTATTTCCATGCAATGAATCACTGGAAAATATTTAACCAATGGTAATTCTAGAAATGGAATATCGGTTACATATTTAGACACTAAAATGCATCAAAGTTTATCTGCGAGAGGACTTGTTCGACTATGCAGATGCATGCTGATTAAACTATGTATAATTATGGCAGTAGCATGTTGTTTCTGGTGCTTCATATTTTAGAAATCCTCGTCAAACTTAATGCATATTGTAAATAACTCGGCAATGTTAATACCAATTCTATGCTGCAGATTTGAAATTTTCTGCAGACTAAGATATACGAGACTCATCTAGTGATTCTATTTTATAATAAGACAATAATGTGTTCCCACAAATTTATAGTTTTATACATGGTTGATTATATAGAATTATAATTCCAATAACTGAGCAATAAAATTAAGTTTAAAAAAAAACATGTAATTTATTTTAAAACATGTCTAGGCAAATTGAAGAAATAGTGTTCCAATTAACATCACTTTGTGGCCAAGTAACATCTTGAGAATTCTATAAAATAAAAAATAAAATAAAAACATCTTTTGAAAAATAGTGTTCCAATTAAAGCAAAAACTGTGTCGATAATGTCTTGAATCTTGATTCCGCGCTAACTGGTTTGTGAGATAATTGAAACAACTTGATCTCATTTGTAACCACAGAATACACAAAACCAGAGTAATCACCATTGCAGTGTGCCTGTGTTTTCATATCAATAAATTCTGATGTAATGCAAACTTATGATGGGTTCAGTATATTGTTTATTTTATTTATATTTTTTTTTTTAACTATTCAGTGCTTGTGAAAAAATTTCTAACAAACCTAAATTCGATTGAGAGGTGAAAGCAAATTGTGATTAATGATTGTTCAACCGAATATTTGAATTTGAGTTATTCAAAACAATTCAATATTTGAAACAATTTATTAGTTATTACTCGGGTGTTACTACTCTAAACTCAAATACAAGTAAAAATACAGTCATATTTGGTGGACCAAAGTATAAGCAAAATTGAACTAACTTTACTCTGTTTAATATTATTATTCTCAAAATATTATTCAGTACATTAAGTTTTCGTACAAAAATTAAATGAAAAACAGATGTAATTTAGGAAATATAATTAGTATTTAATTAAATCAAAAAATTAAATGAAAATAATCATTATTCTTAATCTTTGTGTAATTTGTTACTATTATTTACAATTGAGGCACTAAATATAATCAACCATTTATTTAAACTGGATTAACAAGTTGTCGCGTTGTGTGAGAATTAGTAAAATCCATTTGTATAGTAATTGAAGACTAGTTAATTGATATGACATGGCGGAAAAAGTTATTTCTGAAAAAACTAATAAAGCTATAGTGAAAAACTACAAAACTTTAGCAGAGCACCATTATAGCCAGAACAGAACAATACATGAAGACTCCACAATTTAAAAATCTAACACGACAAAAGCAAACAAAAGTCCATAGTTAATTTCACTAAAAACAATTAATTACTTGAGACAGTTTAATTAAGAAGCATGGAACCGACCTTAGCTCAGTTGGTAGAGCGGAGGACTGTAGTTGGAAAACTTCCAGATAGCCATCCTTAGGTCGCTGGTTCGAATCCGGCAGGTCGGACTTTTTTATTTTTATTTTTTTATTATTATAATAATCATTAGTGATTTCAAAGACAACTTTCGAACAAAAATCCTGTCCTAGTCCTTAGCACTACCTCTGTTTGTGTTTTTTTTTCCTTCTTTAGAAACAGTTTTACTCCTCCTAAGTGCTAGAGCCTGGATGTATCCCCGTATAATATGGTGATACAGAACAAGATAAGTCTTTAACTGATGGTGACAGTTGGATCTAATACATTCATATAAAAAGATCTAATTCATTCAACTTTTTCTTAAAATCCAATTAATTACATATTTTATTTAATACAATTCAATTAATTACATTAACTATTTTAATAAAATATTATTACAGTTATTGGAAAAATATATTTTTTAATAAAAGACAGATTTTATTCTTTTTTTAAAAAATTAAACAAGTTTTTAGTCCCTATAAAATTTTAAACTTTTTTTAGTCCATATAAAAAATTATTTATTGTTAGTCCTCAAAAAAATTTCCAATTTTGTTTTTTGTCTATGTTTTTTAGTCAACTTTTTATCATTCAAATTTTTTAATTTTTTTTCGTGCATGTTTATAACATTATAACAGTTTTCCTCTCAAAAAATTAGATATTTTAGAAAATAGATGAATTAAATGAGTTTTTAAATGTCAAAAGTTTAAAAATTCATATTTAATTGATCATTTATAAAAAAAATTAAATTTTTGTCAAAGATATTCTTGTAATGTTATAAATATGCATGGAAAAAAAGTCATTCAAAAAAATTTTAAATGATAAACATGAATTGACTTGAAAATAAGGACAAAAAACAAAACTGATAAATTTTTAAGGGACTAAAGATGAAGATATTTTTTATAGGAACTAAAATAAAATAATGAAATTTTTTAGAGACTAAATACTTATTCAACCTTAAAAAAAATAGTATTTTTAAAAATAAATATCCAAAAAATTATTAAGTGGATTGGATTAATATCTACACACCCAAAATGACAACGAATTCATTGGGTGGTGTTTATTTGTAATAGATTGATTGGATATTTTAAATAAATAAATAAAAAATAATGGATTGTAAATGAATTAATGAATTATTTTGATCTATCTATTATAATTCAAATCCATATCCATCCAATCCATCAATTTTACCACCTCTACATTTAATCCGTTCTAAGGTGAAAGTTTAAACTGGGTTTGCCCTAACTCAAAAGAAAATAGAGACATAAATGGAGAACAAGACATGAACAAAGCTGAAAGAAGGATCGAATCAGGGTTGATCCTTGGGTTACCATCTTGTCCCAAATGCTCTGAAGTATAAGTACTCGTAAAACTGCGAAGTACTTGTACTTGGTATGTACCTGGTACTAGTACACGTTTGGTACGCCATTTTCTCATCAATTTGTTGCAAGTGAAATTTTTCGTTCATATAATAATATAACATTATTTATGTATTTGAGTTTCTTTAGTTGTTGTAACCAAACACGAATTTTAACTTAACTTTTATTATGATTTTTTATTGTGAGTCGAAGAATTTAGCTCTTTCATATTATATTATAGAACAAAATTCAAGTTTTTGACGTACTTGTACCTTCATATTTTTAAAATTGTCATATTCTCGTACCCATACCTATATTGTAACGGGTTTCGAATGTTTGATCTATTTTGTGTCAATTGCTGCAAGACTTTAACAATGAAGTTGTTGATGAAGATTGTATTTTGTAACAAATTTCAAAGCATATTGTTACACTAGCCTTTAGGTTCGATTCGCCCCACCAATCGGATGCAGATTGGATGAATAGTGAATCCTCTTCAGGGTACGTTGGAAAACCTTAATATGATTTGCACTAACACACCAAGAGTATCTTTTAATAGTATATTATAAAATAATATTTCTTACACTTCACTCATGCATTAGAGAATAATAGGAGGATTTAGAATATAAAAAATGGATTAGACAAAGTGGATAGTAATGATCAAATTTCATTTTTTATTCTTTCCAAAATGACACAATTTATAGAAAAACAATATCACTTGAGTAAGAGATGCAACTCTTAAAAAAAAAGTGTTTATGTTATCTTTTTCGCGCAGGAACTCGGTTCGAATCCCAGCAGTCGCGCTTAATATTCAAAAAAGAAACATACATAGGAATCAAACTTTAGACCTTTCAATTAAACATGAAGCGTGCAACAATTGAATCAACAATTCTATCATGTCAATTAAAAACACTTATATATACATAAATGCACTAATATTTTTGAAATATCTCACACTGTTCTATTACTTATGTAGGATAGTCCAAAAGTTTTAGAGAACATGGGATATTATTTTTTACTCATTAATTTTGCATTTTAACTCACAAATTCACTCATGTTATCTATAAAAAATAACTTTTTACCACAAATTTTTTCAGGGACTCAATTTTATAATTTTATGCATAAAGTGTCTACTTTCTACCATTTTTTTTCTTTTCACATTTCAAAAACTTGTGTTGTGTTCAAAATGAATTGAAACCAATTATACTCAAACTTTTTTCAATGTCATATAACTTTATTACTCAACTAGATTCATTTTATTCACAAAAAAAATGTGGATATACTATTATTTGGTGATTAACTTTTTAATTGTATTATTTATCAAGAAAAAACTTTTTAATCGTATTATTCAACTTAATTAATTTTGCAATCAATCTTATTGATTATTTTTTTCCTAAAATATGTTTTATGTATTACTGTTTGGTGACTTGTCATGTGATCAATCCAATATTGTCATGCTCTTATTAAATTCTTACATCATCAGATTTGATCGAGTTAAAGGTCAGGTTTGAGTCAAAACTTTGACTCGATCTAATGTTAGGACCGTGTAAGGGACACACACAACACGACTTAACTCGTCATTTGTAAACTTCTACCATATATTATCGAGTAGGAGTGATAATATGTTATTTTAATTGTGACATGTTGAAATTTTGGATCCTACTACTTTAGACTCGGTTATTTTTTTCAACGTTGTAACCCAATAAATTTGTAGACTTATTATTTGTGTAATGATTATTGAATTACATTGAATTTTAATATATTTAATTTTTTTATTTAATTTTACATAATCAACTCGCTTAAAAACCAATATATTTAATTAATTATAATATTTTATGTTATTGACAAGTCACCTCGACAAGAGTGGAGTGGGATGAGAGGTTCAACTCACATATCTAAGTTGACTCGTCCCGTTATCGTATGTGTACATGTGTGCGTGTGTATGTACACTGATATAATATTTCATTGCTCAATATGAATGTTTACATAAATTTAAAACCGTTTGATTTGTTATTAATGTATGTCAAGATTAATTATATCACATAGTCATAAAATGTATCTATTTGACTATAATACCAATTGATAGAACTTTAATAAATACTCCTAGATACAAGTCATGACACATTTACATAATATAGGAATATATGAAGAACGCTAACATATCTTAAGATTCATGAAAATATGATTTGCACAATGAGTAGGAAACTATCCTCATTGTCGGCTAGGATTTTCAACATTATCAACATGTTAACCATCTAATCTAATGAGACAACTATTAAATACTTAAATGGTTGAGAGTATAGACTCATCAATGAGCTTAATAGAATAATACAACTCATCAAAGTCTATTAAAAAAGAAAGTCCAACACATATTAATCAATTAATTAATGCTTAATAATAATAAAATATAATTTAATTTATATTAAGCTTAAATATATTTTTTGTCTTTTATCTTTTATCAAATATTTATTTTGGTTTTTTATCTTTTTTTTTCTTCCTTTATCTTTTATAAATATTTAATGTTAGTCTTTTTCATCATCTTTTCAAACAGCTAAATTATTGTCATGAATCGTTAAGATATAATCTTAAATCAATTATAAAATTAAGTGTACAAATTTATTAAAGACATAATAAAAATACAAAGAACTCTAATAAATATCATTCATTTCAAAGAGTTTATATCTATTTTAAAGTATGCAATGAGAGTTTTTCCAAGTACAAACCTATTATTGAGTTAAATGGATGTTTTTTTAAAGAGTATTATTGTTGACACATATTAACAATTATTAGAAGATATTTCAATGACAAGATGTTGCTATAACTTTTTTTTCAAATGTGAAAAGGACTAAAATAATCACTTATAAAAATAAATAAATAAAATTAATTTTAAAAAATTAAATAAAAGACCAAAATAAATATTAGGTAAAAGATAAATAATCAAAATTATATTTAACCCTTTATATTAATATAAGACTTAAATATAATTTAGGTAATTTATCTTATACCTAATATATGTTTTGGTCAATTTTTTTTATTCATTTTGGTCATTTATATTTTATAAGTGATGTATTTTAGTCATTTTCATCATAACAACGATAAAATTCTTGTCATGAACTATTGAGATCAAATCATGGATTAATTGTAAAGTTAAGTGTGCAATTTTAATAAGAATGGGTGAAAATACAATAAATGTTGATAAATGTAATTTGTTTAAAAGAATTTACATATGTTTCAAAGCATGTAAGAATAATTATTTTTCAAGTTCAAGTCTATATTATTGAGTTAAATGAATATCTTTTTAAAAGAATATTATATTGACTTGCATATTAACAATTGTTAGAAGAGATTCTAATGACTGAATATTGTCATAACTTTTGTTGTGATTGTAACAAGGACTAAAATAAACCATTCATAAAAGATAAAAGATAAAATAAAGAGAAATGATCAAAGCGAATATTAAGTAAAAGACAAGCGAATATAATTCTCAATAACTAATTATTGTCGATCTATAATTGATTTTTAGGTTAAATTAGTTTTTTTTACGAATGTTAAATTAGTTTTTAGTTCCTATAAAATTTCATCATTTTTATTTTTTGTCCTTGTAAAAGATTTCACCAACTTTTTAGTCCTATAATATTTTTCATTTTCATTTTTAATCCATGATTTTAAAACAACTCTTATGCACCTTTTTTAATGATTTTTTGCAGTAATTTTTAAAAACAATAAAAAATTTATCCAAAAAATGTCGAATTATTTACAAGTGAAAAATTAAATATGAATTTTTAAACACTAAAAACTTAAAAAATCATATTTAATTCATTATTTGTTAAAAAAATCTAAATTTTTGTAAGAAATTTGTTAAACATGTCCTAAACAGAAATAAAGAAAATAAAAACCTTTAAAAATTTGTAGGGTACAAAAGAGTATATTTAAAATTAAGAACTAAAAATGAAAATACAAAAATTATATGGGACTAAAAGTTGACGAAATTTTATAAAAATTAAAAAAAGAATTAGCAAAATTTACATGCATTAAAAATTTATTTAACCCTTAATTTTTTTTATCAATTCATAATTGATTAATCAAGTGGTTAAATATATTTTTAATCACTTACAAAATTATGATATTTCATGTTCACTCTAAAAAAATATTCACTTTTAGTCCTTATTTTAATTTTATAGGGGCTAAAAGTATCAATTTTTTACAAATAAAACTTTTCAAAATAGTGATTAAAAGTTAATAAAAATAAAACGTTGATAAGTTTTATAAAGGGACTAAAAATAAAAATTTGAAATTTTATATAGAATAAATTAATTTAACCCAAGAAAATACAACTCTTCTTCAAAAAATAAATAATAAAAACTTTTAGTCTATACAAAATTATCATGTACATGGTTAAAGTCTCCGCTATTAAATTAATATATCTTGAATTTTTTACGTTTAAAAAATTTATATTTAATTCATAATAATAAAAAGTTAAAAAAATTTAAATCTTCGTAGATCATTTTTTTATAATGTTTTAAACATACTTACAAAAAAATTATTTAAAATTTAAAAGTCGAATGACAATTAAATATGTTTCATTTCAACGAGGATTAAAAATGCAAGATAATTTTATAGCAACTAAATATTGTATTTTATTTTACAGGAAGAAACTTAAAACATTAATTCTATAGAAATTAAAAATATATTTAAGTATTAAATTATCAACTATTTTTTATGATAAAATTGATATTATTAATTGTTGATGAATAATTAAATAATCAATATGCACATACATATCTAATTATAATCCAATGAAATAACAATTGTTGGTTTACTTCGTTACTCTCTACTTTTTTTCACCTGAAATTCTCTACTTACTTTACAGCAAAGTCAATTTTTTATAGTAAATGTGAAGTGTGTGGTTAATGAAGGGTTTTATGATGAATGAAGATTGAAAACTACAAAATCAAAATTAATTAGTAATCTGAAGCTGCTATATAGAAAACTACAAAATTGCTATGACATGGGGGAAAATTTATTTCTGAAAAAGATTAATAATTCTGAAGCTGCTTTATTGAAAACTACAAAACTTTTGCAGAACACCACAAATTTAAAATCCAACACATGACAAAAGCAAACAAAATCAAAATTAATTAGTGATAAAGGTTAGTTTTGTTAATTAGCATGCAACCGACCTTAGCTCAGTTGGTAGAGCGGAGGACTGTAGTTGGAACATATCCAGATAGCCATCCTTAGGTCGCTGGTTCGAATCCGGCAGGTTGGAATTTTTTTATATTATTATTATAAAGATTAGCTACATGTTAATTTAATTAAGATGGATTATTCTCACACTGCATATTTCTCGCACTTGGTATTCGGATAATTTGTTTTATTTTTTTATAAAACAAAAGTCAATAATAAAAGACATTTATTTGTTTATTTCTTTTTTATATTTTTAACCGGTTCAACTAGTCAACTTTAACGTCTCGTAATTTTAAGTGGATTAAATAGGACGAGTCAGTTAAAAAAAATCTATGTTTCTTTTCAAATTCTATTTTTTCTAACTTAGTTATTTGTTTTCAAACATTAGTATATTTTCTCGTTGTAATCCAATAAGTTTAAAGTTTTAGTGTTTGCGTGTTGGATTTATGTTGTACGATAGTAGATTATGATTTATTTTATGTGACGAACTCACCTAAAAATCAATATATTAATTCAATTTATTTTTTATATTATTGGCGGGTCGATCCATTGGTTTGCCAATCGGTGAAAAGGAAGTAGAGAGTGGTCGTATGAAGGTTGTACTTTTGTAAGAGAGAATATTTTGAAAAGGAGAGCAACCACATGAGATTTTGTACAACTTGTCACCATTGTTTTCATTTATAAGCATTTGTGTTTGTTATTTTATTTAGTTGTTAGCATAATTTGTGCACTATATTGAGACTCTCTTGTACCCTTATTTGATTATAGTGAATCATTTTATTTGGATGACAAGTTGCTTTTACTCTTATATTGAGAAATTTTATACGTTGAAATATTGACTTTTTTATGGTTTTTAATATATTGTTTGCTGCAATATATTTGTTGGGGCTCCTCATAGTATATTACACTTGGATTGTGTCAACACTATTCATAAAAGGTATTATTGAACCAATAAAAATTAAACAAGTCAATTTGTTAGTTAAAAAAATGAAGAGAAATATTTAACATAATGTTCTGAACAACTAAGAAACAAAGTAAACAATCATTTGATACTTTGAGAAATATGTTCAACGAACATATTTTGGATTCAAACATATTAGAAGGTCAATAAAGAAGTCAAATAAAATCTTTATGAAAGAGACTCAAAAGGAACATATGTATCATTTACTATATTAATAGTTCAAGAGAATGAAGATTAAATCTTCAAGAAAATATCTTCTTGAAGAATATATTTAGTACATTCATAAAACATTCTCGAAAGATTGGAAGACTAGCGTATAAAATCTCTCAAATTCTGTTAAGACTAATAGAATACAAGTTGTAAGATATAGGTTGATCTAAAGTGATAATGCGGATTAGAGAAAGTTCTATAACTATACTCTTTATTTCTGGTATATAAAAATCAGACATACACCTACACTTGAGTACATTTGTTTAAGTATATTTATATAACTAGTGTTTTTTTTTCAAGTTCATACTTGAGAAAAGTGTTTACTAAGTTCATGATTAAAATTTTAATGGTTTCAATTTAAATCCATTTCGTATGATTATTATTTCCACTTCAAGAACATCTGATGATACAAGAATGTGACAAAAGGACAAATCGTCTAATAACCATAATATGGTGATGATTAAATTACATAGATTGAATAGTCACAAAAAGCATCTGATTCAGGGTATAAAGCATTATCTAATACAAGACAAAGTCATCATCGAATTAGTATGATTATATTTGCTGGGAAGCTTAACCAAGAAAATAGTCATATGCCTAAGTGTACACTACAATTGATGGAGTATTTAGAGGCAAATAATAAACTTGTACAAAGACTAAACATGAAGATCAAAACATATGAAGAATCGAATCTTTCACACACAACAATTTGACAAGTAAACGTCAACTCGACAAGTTGCACCAACTCTTTCTTAATTATGATTGGACTAACTTCTACAATATCTTTCAATGACTATATCTAAAGATCTATTTAAGCTAACTTCAATTGTAGTTTAACGTTTACAAATATAGTCCATATACTGGAAGACAAACATCCAGAGTCTTCCAAAACAATGGTTATGCGTTCAAATCTAGAATATAATCCACTTAACAAGATGTGTGTTTATTGTATATCTTCTCATTGAGAATCATCATCTTGTAAAATCATCCAAGAAGAAAAATGAATATCCTTTGTAAGAGTAGTACTTGGATTGATTATTTTAGATTGTGTTGCATATTATTTCTTAGAGAGTTATCTAAAATGTGTTGCTGACATAACTCTTTGTAATACACTTGATTGTGGCTGATTGTATTTTCTTAGAAGACTTGATTGTACTAAGTCGTTTTCAAGAGACGAGATACAAGCTTGGAGAAACATAAAGAATACTTTAACGTATCTCTTTGGGAGACTTGACTGTACTAAGTCATATTCAAGAGATATGATACAAACCAAGAGAGGCATAATGAATACTTGATTTTTAGTGCATTAGTTCATTCAAGTGAAGAATGCGAAATATCTTTGTAATGATATGAGTAAATGTAACTAACAAGCCAACAATGAAATAGAATAACATAATTGTATATTTTTCCTCCCCTTATCTTTTTTATCTTTGTTTTATGTTATTATGGTTTTGAAAAAGTTTTAAAATATAAAAAATCAATTCAAACTCATCCTTTTTGTTGTTCAATGTAAGACAATCAATTGTTATTTTGTAAATTTGATGGACTAAATCGACTGACCATTACATTTTTAAGAAATAAAATAATAAATTTACTCGTTAGAAAATATTAAACTGTGTAATCCTTTATAAATAGAATGTAAGTATTACAATTAATACATTTTTTTGGACAAAATATAAACAAACTCAACAACTTTTATCCTATTTAACATAATATCTCTAAAATACCATTATTTAATCTAACTTTTTTTTCTATTTATAATGACCTAACATATTAGTCATGGAGAATAATTCAGCCAATAAATATAATTTTTTTTAATAAAACTACATAAGTTAAATAATACAACTATTTATTTAAGTTATTAGATAGTCTAACAACCAAACTCACACCTACTAATCATAGAGAAGTAAAGATCACTCATTCAAAATTGTGCTCCAATATACAAGACAAATCAACTATTTTTTTTTAATAAGAGATTAAAAGTATCCTATTTGAGATATACCACATTAAATCAATCATCTAATAGGAGTTAGAAAGAGTAGTGATGAGATGTCACATATTCGATCATCACACTCAACAAAATACTACACAGTTAACAATACAAAACCAACTATGTCTCTTTTAATACGCATAGTTAAACGTATTTTTGCTTATAATTTGGAATTTGGAAAGGATTTTGGGTTGTTATATTACTCTTCTCACATTCACAGTGACAAAGTGAAAGCAAAATGAAAATGCTATCCACACTTCAAACACCACGCTCAACCCTCTCTCGTTTCTCTCTCCCATCCACTTTCACTTCACACTCACACTCTCCAACTCTTCCACAACCCTCTCTCACCACACCCACCTCCCCACCCCAATCCCAAATCCTCTCCATCCGCCACTCCCTCCTCACGCGCAACCTCTCCGCCGTCGACCTAGCCCGTTCCTACCTCACCCGCCTCCGTCTCACCGAGCCACACCTCCGCTCCTTCCTCCACCTCCCTGACGACCAGACCATCCTCTCCCGTGCACATGAGATTGACCGCAGAATCGCCGCCGGTGAAGACCCTGGTCCTCTCGCTGGTGTACTTGTTGCTGTTAAGGATAATATTTGTACTGCTGATATGCCGTCAACAGGGGGGTCGCGGATACTTGAGGGTTACCGGCCGCCTTTTGATGCTACGGCGGTCAAGAGAGTGAAGGAGTTGGGTGGGATTGTTGTTGGTAAAACTAATATGGATGAGTTTGGTATGGGTAGCACCACTGAAGCCTCTGCATTTCAGGTTCTCTCTCTGTTTCATTGAACTTAGTTTTTTTTATTCCTGTGCCCTAAATTGAATCATAATCAGTAGTTAATTTTAATTTCAGGTTCTTTGCGTGTGTGTATATTTAATCTGACTATAGTTTTTTTTTTTTTGCCTTCCTTTTTCAGTACTCTAGTATGAATCACCATTCTTAGTTAATTTTGTTGTATTGCATTTCTGTTTGCTATTTTTTTTTTTTTTATCTGGTAGTTGTTTGTTTGTTATGTGGATTGTGAAGATAAATGTGTTTTTCTTTTCCAGTTTGGATGGGCATCCAAAATTAAAATTAAGTTTGTACTTTGTATTGTACGAACCTTCTTTTTAGGTCTTCTAGGTGGGTGTAATATGTGAAAACATTTTCTATTTCTTAAAATTTGTGTTAATTTGAAGTAAATAATTGTCTATATTTTCGAAAAAAAATGTTTTCACTATTTCTGGTAATGCATGTTCATCAACTAACATTTCATCTTATTATCTCCGTGACCATTATTCACTTCAAGATTTTCTCATCAAGGTAAAGTAAATACACATTTTAGAAATGAAAATACAAAATGTTTTCACAAAGCAAACAAGGTCTTAGAATTTAGATAATTTTATTGTTGATGTTTTCAATTTAGGAGATTCTTAGGTACATTAGTGAGGGGTTAGTGTTGGTGAGGAATCATGATGATTGATGATCCACTTGGGTGATGTCGCATATGTTGAGCGGTGTGATAAAAGAACAGTGACTTATTCTAGGTGCATCTAAGAATGTGTCCTCTCAAATTTCAAATGGCCAGTTTGTAATATTAGTAATGAATGTGAGAAGGTAGGTGTGAGTGGTGACATTATGTGGTTACTTGTTTCAGATATCTTGTGTTTAGTAATTTAGGGACCATTTACTTTGTGGAAACATTTCTTGATGTCATTTCTTAAAATTTGAATTCATTTTACCTTGATAGAGACTCTTGAAGATCTCCATTGTTATGGAGAGAGGATGAAATACTAGTTAATGAAAATGCATTTCCAGAAGTAATGAAAATAGTTTTTTTGACATTTTCATTGTTTTTAGAAATATTGACAATTGTTCACTTCAATAGTCTCTTATCTCCTTATTAGCAAAAGTAACATGTATGCAAATTTTAGGAAATGTTTTCACAAATTAAACGGCCCCTTAATTGTTCATTGTCTATCCTAGTTTGTTAGTAAGAGTTCAGCATTTGTTTGGGGGAGAAAATGAGAATGAAAATTGTTGATGAATAACCTGGTGGATGCATAAAGTGATGCGTTGCTAATTTTTGTATTTTTGTTATTACAAAACATATAAAACGCAGTGTTGTCAGGCATGACGGATTTTTTGACAACCGCCATGGCCAATTTGTGAAGGATAGTAGTGCCATGGCATTTTATGGCAACTCAAACTAGCGGATTTTTGGCTTTCAGCCATGGTCTGCCATCCACAGTATATAATAACACTAGCAAAATGTCGGGTTATGTTGTTTGTTCTCTGTTTATGGGTTGGCTGGCTAAGCTTTTATAGAGTCTAATTTCTAGCTTTATTACTTGTATCGCCCATTTATGACTGGGATTGCTTTACTCAGGTGATGCATATGTTCATTCAATAGGTGACCGCCAACCCATGGGATGTTTCTAGGGTGCCAGGAGGATCATCTGGAGGATCAGCAGCTGCAGTTTCTGCCAGGCAGTGTGTTGTGTCGTTGGGAAGTGATACTGGTGGAAGTGTGAGGCAGCCAGCATCTTTTTGCGGTGTGGTAGGTTTGAAGCCAACTTACGGACGTGTCTCAAGATTCGGACTTATGGCGTATGCGTCATCACTTGATGCCATTGGCTGCTTTGGTTCATCGGTTGCTGATACTGGGATTCTCCTCCATGCCATTGCTGGTCATGATAGATTTGATGCCACCTCGAGTAAGCAGGTAAGAATTTTTCACCATGACCATGTTTGGTACAAATGTTGTGACTTGTACGCTTTCTAATTTCTCATTATCAGCAAAAGTTATTGACAAGGTTTGGTATGATCTCTGTTCTAATTGTTGAAGTTATTGCTAGTGTTTATTTGTAGTTTTTCTTGTTATTAAGCCATTTTTTAACAATGAATAATCAGTAATTTAATTTGTCAGGAGGTGCCCAACTTTCTATCTCATTTTGACTTAGTAAGTTCCTTGGAAAGTAAGCCGTTGAAGGGACTGAGAGTTGGTTTGATCCGTGAAACTATTGAAGATGGTGTTGATGCTGGAGTAGTTTCTGCAATTCGTGCTGCTGCTTCACATTTTGAGGAATTAGGATGCTCTGTGAATGAGGTTATTCACTTCATTTTTCTCTGTAACTGATCTTGAATGATAATTAAGCTTATATTATTACGATTTATTCGTCAGTCAGTCCTTTTCATTTTTCCATTAACTTACAGGTTTCACTGCCATCCTTTTCGCTTGGGTTGCCAGCATACTATATTCTTGCTTTGTCTGAATCATCTTCCAACTTGTCTCGCTATGACGGTATCAGGTCAGTGGCTGATTCCTCGTGTACCCCTCTCTCTCTTCGTCCAAATACACCCCCAATTGAACACAATGTTTTATTTGTGTTCTTTACACTGATAAATCATTTGGCTTGACTTGGATCCATCTTCTCTGTATCTAGATATGGAAACCAAGTTTATGCTGATGAGCTAGACTCTCTTTATGGAGATTCTCGATCCAAAGGGTTAGGTTCTGAGGTACACACCTTTTAGTCCTTCTTAATCTCAAATTTGGCTGCAAGATTTTTGGTAGCCTTACATATGCCTATACAAAATAAATGGTTCAATCTTATATGTATTGCTTTTTTGAGTTGGCATTCAATTTTTAATACTTTTCAGGTGAAAATGAGAATTTTGATGGGGACATATGCCCTCTCAGCTGGTTACTATGATGCATATTACAAGCGAGCACAACAGGTACCGCTAACTTTATTTTATGTGTTTCTTAATGGGTCCGGTCTACCTCTCAAGTCATAACCCAATGATCATGAGTTAAGTATCACAGGACTCAGGTAAATACATGTTGCTTAAAGGAATTTATCAAGGTTCAAGATTTCATCCATACACGGTGTCACGATATATGTGCACTCTTGTTCTTTATGTATTTTTTAGAGTATATTGTTACTAAACATAGATACTGCTGTGATAGTTGAACTCTTGCTTCGTTTCCTAGGTTGCCTTATCGATGTTCTGAATCATTTTTGTTTAGAGGTTTGGGATCTACAAGAAGATGTTTTATGTGTGTTATATGTTACAGGTGAGAACCATTATAAAGAATAGCTTTAAGGAGGCACTGGATCAAAATGATATCTTGATTTCCCCTGCAGCTCCTTCAGCTGCTTATAAAATTGGTAAGCATCTGCTTATCTTTCCTTTTGCATTATTCCACGGTAGTGCCTGCAGTAGTAATTGTTTCATTGTCTTTGACATTTGCAGGTGAAAAGAAAAAAGATCCTTTGGCTATGTATGCGGGTGACATCATGACTGTAAGTATTTCATTCTTTTTAATTGGCTAGATTTCTGTCTCATACTTCTGATTATATGTGATCTAGACAAATAGTGTTATGTTGAGGATTAGACTTGTGCTACTGAACTTAAGCTTAATTCAGACATGAGTTACTAAATCTTGAAGAGCTTTGAGCCCTTGAGCAGGCCACCAAACTGCTGGTTTATGCCTTAGATATTTAATCTAAACTATCGAAGAATTATCTGCAGTAATCATTAACTGCAAGGGTTGTTGCATTGCAATCGTACCACAGCATGTGTCTGTCTCAAGTCTCAACTTTACAACGCTCAACAGTGTCGGTTTTATTTAGACTCAACGGAATAAATATAGGAGATATTATTTCTGTTTTCATGAGGTGATATGATACAAGATGCCTGTACAATAATTATATCCTATACAATAAATATAAAGGTCCTAATATATCTTCAACAAGTTGCATAACTAGTTACTATGCACCAGTAGTTTAGAGTTTGATCTTCTTTATGTATTGTCTGAAGTTTCATTTCTAGCTACTTGATTTACATGAACATGCGAGGAGTCATGTTTACCCTTCTTCATTGGTGGTTTCTCTATTTACAGGTAAATGTTAACCTAGCTGGACTACCTGCCTTGGTTTTACCATGTGGATTTATTGAGAGTGGACCTGCAGGCCTTCCTGTTGGCCTGCAATTGATTGGTGCAGCATTTGATGAGGTATTAAATTTTCCTATCTACTGCTCTGAACTTCTTGTTGATGTTGCTTCTCTATACATCCTCTAGTTTTGTTTTGTTTTCTAGTCTTCCTTTCTTACAAAAGAGGGGAATGGTTATAACCTAAAGATTATTTGCACTTTAATTTGAAGAAGATTAAAAAACGCCACATTAAGAAAAATAAGGTCATGTTATGTTCTAAAGAATTTGGTTCCCACTTTCCTCCATCAAATGAGTTAGTTGTGTAGAAGGTACTCCCTTCGTCTCATATTAACTGGCTCATTTGGAATATTTATTTGATTCAAATTATGTCACTTTAATATATCGACAAAATTTTAATTATAATTTTTCGATGATACACTTATTTATTTGTATATCAACTACCCCATATTATGTAATCATTCCACCTAACTCTTACCACAATTAAAACATTTTAGTAAAAAAAATATTGAGTGCAATTAATGATTTCCCTAAGACACGCATTATGCTAAACGATAGATAATATGAGAGGGATGAAGTACAGATTATAATGGTCTTATGCTTTGATGTTGGCTTCTTTTTCCTCTCTTTGTTGGGGAACGGTTCATAGGTTTTTGTTCCTAAATTCTGCATTTCATTGAAAATGGATGAGCTCTGATGCGAGTCGATGCAAACCTGGCATCTTATTCTAAGAAACTCTCAAAATCTCAATTACAGAAATATGTTGCAGATCTTTGAGGATTTGTTCCTTCTAACCAAAGGACGCAATCCTTTACTCATGTATCTGGATACCTTTCCCTCTCAATTCCTCTTATTTATAGGCAACATGCCATATTTCTTCTAATTATCTCATCCCAATTAACTTTTTCTCTTACTAGCAGTTACTAACAGACACCTAACGTTTTGATTGAAATTCCCCATCTTTGTGATACTCACTCCTAAAACTTGTGCTGCATAATAACAGATATTGAACTCAAAGACTAGGTAAATTCAAAAGGAAAATATTAAGAGAGGAAACTGTATTAATTAAATTCAAGTTTTCTTCAAAATGTAATGCCAATATATATATATATATATATATATATATATATATATATATATATATATATATATATTTTGTGTTTATTTTTGTGTCTTTTGTT
>NC_021164.2:49322755-49331611 GCF_000331145.2 Cicer arietinum | reverse complement strand
AATATGAATAAATAAAACAAATTACAATATATATATATATATATATATATATATATATATATATATATATATATATAATTTGAGCTTATAATTGTATCTTGGCTTTGTTTTTAGTTAAAAAATAAGTTTTTGAATATCGAAAATGAATAAGAAAACTCAAGGTTGTTAGTTATATTGCTCGCTACATTTTGCTTTAGATTGGGTTGGATGAATTTTGCAAGATCAAACTTGCTGAACTATGTGTGGATCAAGTGTACTTTTCTGTCCAATTTGCTAAACTTCCATGATTATAGAAAAATTACAGATTTTTCTTGAGCTTACATACAATTACACAGTAGTAATAGTGAATATGATACATATCCAACATTCTTTAGCAAGGTTACAATCTGTTGGTGGGATTTTCTTTGCTTCTAAGATTGAAAGTTACCATATGGTCAAAGTTAACTAATGTGGTCTTTCATAGGTAATATTTAGGTGCTAATTTTAACCCAAAAATGTGTGGCATGTGTTAGTATTATAAATGACTAACAAAACTAGGAGATTCATACAACATCTCATACTAATAAGTAAATACATAAATATTAAAATTTTATATTTTCAATTGAGTTTGGTTACAAAAAAGTAATATGAAATCCAGTTCGAGCGGTTTTCATAGAAAAATATCTAAAAACATCCAATAAAATTTGGTTTTTTGCGGCTTATGGTTTTTTTAAATTGTTTTGACAGTGAACAATACAATCATCCTTTGATTTGGTATTTATTTGCAGGGAGAGCTGCTGAGAGTAGGACATATCTTTGAGCAAACTCTTGAGAATGGCAGATTTGTTCCACCAATTGTAGCTGATAGCGTTGAATAATGAGTTTAAGCGATCATTCTACATCTTCATGATCCACAAATAATTTCATCAGTTTTATGACGATGTGGTAACCAAAGCAGGTGTGTTTAAGCTGTTCAGTATTTCTAATGGTATTCAAAATGATAACTTGAAGGAAAATATGGTTTTGACATTGCAGGCAATACTTATAAATGTTTTGGTCACACGCAACTGAAACTTGATTAAGCAAGCTTGAATGTTCCACTCTTTGAAATTGAGAATGTTCACAATAAGTCAGTAACCTTTCTAGTTGCTTTCTGTTTTTTCTTTGTTGTTTTTGGGGATCACAAGCCATTGGTTAGCATTTCTACCAATAGTTAATTTGTCTTATGTAGTGTAAAACTAGCTACATTGATCAAGTGTAAAGGATCAACTGGTCTTTCGAGTTCTCCAAACAAGTTGGCCTTGTAATTTACAGTTGAGGATTTCTTTCTTCATTATTTATTATTTAAATTATAAAACATTTGGTTAACAAATTTGTTTGAATTTCATATTTTTCTTTTTTAATTTTGCTTGGATTGAGTATGCAGCTGTTCAGTTTATATTTAATTGTGCTTGTTACAATAACCTAGCGAGGTTATCTTGTTTGTGAGTGTAACTAATCAGAATCAGGGAAGGATCCAGAATTTCAATATACAGAGGCCTATTTTTTCATAACTTCAATATTAAAAAATAAATAATTGTTCAAATCACATAATCAAAAATTAAAATTAACCTTAATAGCATTTATTATTCCAATAAGTATTAACATTAATTTTTATTTTATTAAATTAAAATGAAACAAAGAAATAAAAGAAGTTACTGGATGGTTTTCATATATTTCTTTTCAATACGTATTCCTATAACTTTTTTAGGGTACAATATTATTCTTATATGCGAAAATGACTTCATCTTTTTATATTGAAATTTGAAGTTGAGTTCATCGCAATTTGTGAACAATATGACTTTATGAATAGATTGATACTCTTATTCCATTAATTATTTTTGTTTTTGTACCAAAATATTGAGCTCCACGTCGCATACAAAATGATATATGTTTTTATCAGTAAATACTAACACGTATTTGACGGAACACACACACACAGATATATATATATATATATATATATATATATAACGAAAATATAATTTTTATTATTTATTTAATATTTGTTTTAATTTTTTACTCATTTTAATTCTTTATATTTTATAAAGTATATCTTAATCTATTTTATTATAATTCTTATAAGCAATTGTATAATTATTATCATAAATTATTAAGATAAAATCTTATATCAATTATAAAGTTAAATATAAAATCTAAATAAAAATAAAGTGAAAATATAATTAATTCTGATAAATGTTATTTGTTTTAAAGATTTAATATATATTTTAAAGTATGAAAAAATTATTTTTTTAAGTAGAAGCCTATTATTGAATTAAATAGATATTTCTTTTAAAAATAACATTATACTCATAAACAATTGTTAAAAAAGGTTTTAATTACGAGATGTTATTATAAATTTTATTGTGATTCTAACAAAAATAAAAACACATAATTTATAAAAGATAAAAAATCAAAATTAGTCAAAATAAAAACAAATGGTCAAAACAAGTATTAAATAAAAAAAAACTAATTATATTTAATGCTTAAAAATTTTGTCAACTTATATACACAAAATTCACTACATTATTTCCATAGATTTGTTTTTTTTTTGGCTGTAATGATTTATTAACATGTTCCCTAACAAATTTGTTTTAAAATGAGCCAGCGTATATTTATTGGTACCGCGGTTTTCACCCCTACATCTTACCCAACACCTCAAGGCGCATGTTAGCATATATATATTCATCTCCTAAAAGGAACAGAGCGCGTGATATCACGCGCGTCAATCGTTCACCCCTTGCAACCATAGAAAACACACTCTCCATCTCTATCCTCTCTTCGATTCCCCGACGTTGCTGTCCCTTTTTCCCGATCCACTTTCGATTCGACCTAATTCGTAAGCACTTCGAAAATCACATCTATCTTTATCTTATTTAATTTAATTTAGCTCATTTTTTAATCAATTGAATGATTCTTGATAATTTATTTATTTATCAATTTCGATTTTTTAAATTGAATTTTGAACTTTTGGTTTTTGAAAATAACACATTTGATATTTTTTTAATAATTGGGGATTCATGAGAAATACTTTAATTTTGTTATAGTTGTTTTTTAAATAGCCTAAATTTCTGCAACCAGAAGAAGTCTATTGATCTTCTGTTATTAATGTTATGAATTTTAGAATTTAATAGTTCAATTTTCACTTGGGAGAGATAAAAGTTATTGTGGAGACTTCAAATTTATTTTGGTATGTTTCTAGTTTTCAACAAGAATTGATTTTGCCTCTGGAATTAATTTTAAATTGAAGTTAAAAAAATGTAGCTTTTTGCATTTAAATGTCAGTGAAACTTATTTTTCAACTCACTTTCATATAAATGTATCAAAAAATAAAACATATTAGCTTAAAATCACTTTTAACTGAAATCAATTTATTCAAAATCGATTTTTGCCACAATTTTTTTTGCAGTGTCAAGCATCAATTCATTAAAATCTTTATTGGTTCTTGTAGTCAATAAAGCAATGATAGTATATTCATATCAATTATGATGGTCTTGATTCTTTCAGTCTTAGCTTAGTGAGAAACAGAAAATCCGAAGATTATTATATGTGTTTGTTTTGTTTAGTTTTCTTGGTCAGTTACTTATTTTGTGAAATGTCGTCAGTGTTATTATGATGAGAACGGATCCATTGTCGTCGAGAAAGAAGCTGTCTCTGGTTGATCTTTGTGTTCAGAAAGCTATAGATAATGTAAGATACCTTGGAAATGTTGGTCCTGTCGATCATCATCTGCTTGAGCGAATCTTGCCGCACTGTACACTTGACCAGTTAATGCATGTGGAGAAAGCTAGCGAAGTAAGACGGGTTTTGTTGTTTTTCTTAACTATGAATAAAGTTGGAACAAGTTAAAATGATTGTATAATTTGGTTGATGTATTTTTGCAGGGAACTGATTTGAGCCCAGTAACTGATAAATTGTGGAAAAAGTTTTTTGAAAAGCAGTTTGGTTCAAATTGCACAAATGAAGTAATTAAAAGGATGAGAGAAAAGAAAGTGTCATTCAAATGGTTGCAGTTGTATGAGGTATGATTTTACTTTGGAACTAATAGAATTATTCAATGTAACTGTTCTTTCTTTCTTTCATTTAACATTCAAAAGGCACCAATTGTTACTTTCACTAACTATGTAACTTCCTTACCAGCGGTTGGAATTAAGCAAATATATGATTAGTATTAGCTGTTACTTATTCTTAGGTGATTATCAGTTCTGATAAACTCTAATTATGGAATGATTTCATCTTCTTCTAGATACAATGCAATGTAATAGTGTAAGTGTAGACCGATTTGGCGCTGTTTTTCCTCTAACCCTCTTCTAATTCTATATGCACAGGCTAAAGTAAAGGAAATGGCTCAGGCTGAGAATGAAGCACTTGATCGAATCAAGCAACGCTACAAGAAAGAAGATGCAAGTATGAACTAACCTCTTTTTTTTTTTTCTTTTCTTCCTGTTGGGTGGTGTTTGTTACTTTGTTTTTGTTGATCTGTTTAATGCTAATGACTTTTCTTCTACCTTCTTTTTCTTTCTAAAAGCTATGCTTGTGTTATACAAAAAAAATGGTAGTTAACTAAGAATTTCTGGTTTGATTTGTTGAACGTTGCATTTTACACCGGATCACTTAGTAATTCATACGTCGTTGTATTTCTTACCATCTTTCTTAGTTTAAATAGTTACAAATGATTGTTCAAGTCAGGATTTGAACTCGGGTCTTCCCGATAGATTCTTCTTTAATTGAAGCTTATTAACCATTTGAATCCAACCACTTGGTTTGTTACAAAGTATTGTGACTATGCAGGAAAGCAGAGTAGGCAAGTAAGGATATGCACCAAAGTTCCACCTTCAAGTAAAAAAAGATTGTGGGGAGGTAATTTTTTTATTTCTTTATGTTTGTTTCCCTCTACTTCACTCTAATACTGCACTTATATATAGGTTACATTTTGAATTTGATCAAGTTGTTGATTTCATTTGTTAGTTGTTCATCTTTGAGGATCTTTTGTAGATAATGGACCTGGATACAATGTGTCAAATTTGAAGAGCAACATAATGAAGAAGTCAAAGATAGATTTTCTTAAGAGGTAACCTTTATTTTTTATGATTATTTGATGCTTCCAAGTATTTCAAGTCCATACAAGTTTTTCATCTAGTTAAATAAATAAAAAAATTAGAGTAAATTTTTCTTTCAGTAACTCTGTTCATTGATTGGAAACATTTGCTTTAAATTTTGCAAAATACTTTTTGTAAACTTTCCTCTATCACCTAATGATAGTGCATAAAATGTATAATATTTTTTTGAAAAGAATCAGAAATCATTTTACTATGAAGCATACTAGAACTTTGTTTGTTCATGCATCTTGAAGTTATATACTCAAACTCAACAGAATTTTGACTTAAATTTTATTGATTTGTTTCTTCTAAATTTCTTGCAGTCGCGAGGTAAAAAATATTGCAGCAATGAACAAAAATTCTATCCAGAGGAGTAGTAGGTACATTATAATTATCATTGTTTGGTAGAAACTATTTCTTGGTGAAAAACTTCTGGTTTTTTTGCCTTCTCTCTTTCTGTTTTCCTTGAAAATTCTCATGATGTTGCTCCATGTGTTGCAGTTCATCAAGCATGATGAAACCTGGAAGTATGTCTGGAATTGGTTCATCTTCCAAAGATCCCAAATCTACCAAAAGGATATTTTAGGTGCAGACTATGAGTCTGCAAGATAGCAATGCTATGTATCATTATTTGCTGTTTAATTGTGATGATAGTTACATTTATGTTAATAAAAAAAATTGTATTATCATATATGCTTCTAACATTGGCTTGACTTTTATGTGTTAATGTATTTACCGCGTAGATAGCATCAAATTATGCATTACAATTGTTGTAATCTGTTGGTTTCGATATATATAAATGCAATTATTGTTCATTTTCTGATAGGACACTAGATATTGGGCCTTGGTCTAATAGATAGGTTGATTACAGAATAAGAGTTAGTTAGTATATTAATTGATTTCCTAGAATTGTTATAGGTTTCTGTTATAAAAGAGAGGGAAGGGTAGTGACAAAAGGGAAAAAAGATATTAAGCAATTAGGAGAGTCTCTCTCTGGATTAGGAGCATACTATGCTCTGGTAGGAGTTCCACGTAGGAGTTCTTGGAACTCTGGTTGTTTTCTTTTTCTTGTTGATTTCACCATTGTAGAGCTTGCTGCTCATCACTTTCATTCAATAAAATTCCATTTTCATTTTGTAAATTATGATTTCTATCATTGGTCCGACCTACCGGATTATCGAGAGGAGCTAGCGAAATCGAATGTCACAGAAAATGTCTGACAGAGTCGAAGCTTTGGAGATACAAATGGCGTACATGGAAGGTTCAGTGCGCCAAACCTTGGAGGAATTTCGTCAAACTATCTTGACGGAGTTTGCAAAATTGAATCGGCCTTTAGAGGAGATACCACGCTCATCTGCTAGTGATGAAGCTGTGATAGAGTAAAAAATGGCGGTGAAGAAGGTGGAGCTGCCGTCGTTTGATGGAGACGATCCGGTTGGATGGATCACATGCGCATAAACGTATTTCGACGTATAGGGGACAACGGAAGAGGCGAGGGTTCGTTTGGCTAAGATTAGCATGGAAGGAGCAACGATTCACTGCTACAACTTGCTGTGTGAAAACGAGGATGAACTGACATGGGAGAAGTTGAAGCAAGCTTTGATAGAGAGATATGGTGGGAGCCAAAGTGATAACCCCTTCGAAGAATTGAAGGATTTGCAGCAAACTAGGGACGTTGATGAGTACATCACCGCATTTGAATACACTTCTTCACAAGTGAAAAGGTTACCAGAGAAGCAATACCTTGGGTATTTTTTTGGAGGACTTAAGTCAGAGCTCCGATTGAGAGTTAGGACGTTCAATCCTCAAACTAGGCTACAAACAATGAAGGTCGCTCGTGATGTTGAAGACGAGCTGCGTGGGAAGATTACGACAAGAGGAGGAGGAAACAAATCAAAGATTTGGAAGAGGGGTGGATCTGACCGAACTGGGTCAAATGGTTATGGTTCTGGGCCTAATAAGAAAAGTGACTTTGGGTCTAATTATAACCGGAGTCCATATCGAAATGGAAACAGGTCGAATGCTAGAGCGGGTCAAATCAAACCGGACTCTAATTTTGAACCCTAATTTGAATTCGCTGAAGATGAGAAGCGAAGACGAACAGAGGAACGATGATCGTAACAGAGGAACGAAGCATCTTCCCTACTCGGAATTGATGGATCGTAATGCACATGGTCTCTATTTTCGATGTGGAGAACGATTCCACCCTCTTCATCAGTGTGCTGAAAAACAACTTCTTTGGTGATTCTCGGTGATGATGAAACGATCAACGACAACAGTGAAGTGATAGCAATCGAGATAATGGAGGATGAGAGGGAAACACCATTAGAGTGTCATTCTTTGAAGCTGTGCGAAGTAGAGAATGAGAATAACGTCAAGAAACCTCTCCCAACTACCTTGCGTTTGCAGGGAGTGGTGAAGGGGGAATGCATAATGATCATGATAGACATCAGTGCTAGTCACAATTTTGCGACCCCTCAATTGGCAGCTTCCCTGCCACTTACAATAGGACGAATCAAACCACATATGTGAGATTTGGGAACGGCACCAGTGTGACTACGGCAGAGAAGTGTGGAAGGTTTGACATTCAATTGGGAAAGTTTAACACTACGGTGGAGGCTTACATATTGGAATTGGAAGAGGTATATGTGATTTTGGGAGTAGCTTGGCTATACAAGCTTGGTAAGGTGATGTTTGTGTTAAATACTATATTAGAATGTAAATAATATATATGGGCTGTAAGTATGTAAGTATTCTGGCCCGTTAGCTGTAAATTAGGGTTATTTAATACCCTGTGTCTATATAAAGAGATTCCGCTGTGTAGTTGAAACACACGGGTTATTCACAATATGTCTCTCAATACTCTTTATATTCAACATGGTATCAGAGCCAACTGAGAGACAACCCTAATCGTCAACTACCCGGTCGACCCACTGTCTTCGGTGAATATTTTCTTCGGCAAACCGTGTTCTCAACTCCGGTTTTCCCCCTCTGTTGTTGATACGCTGATTCCTCAACTTTTGTTCAGTCGTTCACGCCCTATCATCGCTGCCATCACTGCCATCACTGTCGTCACTGTTTTTGACGAGTTTTTTCGACGAACGACCACTCCAGCAGCATCGTACACCTCAGATCGGCCAAAACCCTTCAGCCGCATCATCAAAACCTCCCTCACACGCCCCCACCCGTCGCCTGACCTCCTGCGCGTGAGATCCACGCGCCGCCCACTGCTGCCGCGCGTGACGGCGCATCCGGAAGCCGTTCACGGTGCCGCTTCTTCCACCGCACTCGCCTCGGCCCCCTGCTTCCATATCTGCCATCATTTTTAAGTTTCGAGTTACGGGTATACGAGTTCCAGTTCAAACAACCCCTGTTTTCCCGGTTCCGACACGTTTTCTGACAATCTGTGCTGACCATGGCGTCCCAGTCTGAAACAAAGAGCATATTCACCAACTACATCACCTCTCCTCTCTCTGTTGAAAAATTGAATGGATCAAATTATGATAGTTGGGCTGCCGACATCAAACTATGGCTACGTGGTCAAGGTTACGAGGATCATCTCACCCAAAACCCTGATAAGGTGAGTGTGACTGAAACATCCAAATGGAGTCAGATTGATGCTCAGTTGTGTAGTGTCATTAAGTCTACACTTCATCCAGATGTCAAACCGATCTTCCGTCCGCATCTCACGTGTGAATCGGTTTGGAGTCAAGCAAAGGCACTCTATACTAACGACACA